>NW_010367949.1:273287-285532 GCF_000414095.1 Morus notabilis | reverse complement strand
GAACAATTATTATCAATAAACTACTCAAAAAGTTAGCGGCTCGTTACTAGCCATAAGGATTAAAACATATTACCAAGTACTTGACTATTCTCCTTAGTTCTGATTCCTAGCTACATTTTACAATTAATTTGCTTCTCTTGCGTGAAATAACGCACTTGATCCATAAAAACACCTAATAAACTGACACGATCCCGCGCTAGTATCAGAAGTACAATACCCTGTCTCTTATTAATCAAGATTCAAATATTATGTTCAATTCGGACGCAAAACCAAAGGCCATTCAATGTAAGAAGCCTCTCTTCATTTATCAATCCAAATAAGCTTCACGAGCATAAGCAAAAAAACTAAACAGCCACAAATTTGATACTTCATTGACAATACAAATGGAATTCTAACCTGACACCCCAGATACGACCTCAGTTGCTGAAATCCTGTAAAAGGGCACCCCGGTCTCATTAGCAATGGCGTGAGCCAACTTGGTCTTGCCACAGCCAGGAGGGCCGTGCAAGAGAATCCCTGTAATCGGCCGAACTCCCAGCTGCCGCAGAATCTGAGGATGGTAAAGCGGCAAAAGCACCTCCGTCTCAAGCTCCTCCAGTACTTTCCTCATCCCTCCCAAATCCCTAAACCTCGGCCCTTCACTATTCCCCTTCACCTCCACATCGGCAACCGAGCTCGAACCCTTGGATTCCCTCTTAGATTCAACCGCTAACTTCTTCCCTGCTCTGCCGCCGTCAATGCCGCTCACCAATCGAACCTTCTCGCGGCTGGGAAGCTCAAGCTCCAAATTCTTTTCCTTATCCTTCTCCTCCAATTTCGCAGCAGCGCTATGAGCTTCTCTATAGGAATCTCGCAGCATCGACTTCATTAGGTCGAATTTCGGCTCCAATTTCTCTCCGTAAATCGCGTCCTCCGACGTTGAAACGGCTCCATCTCCATCAACAGAGTCTTCCTCTTCCTCTTCATCCTCGTCGGACGTGGATTTCTCCGACGTTGACGGCCGCTCCTGATCGCTCCGCTGAATCCTCTGGAGACGAGCCTTCTCCATCAGACGCAACCTCTCTTCACCATCGTCGTCGGCGGACCTCTTCGGCTTCTTCCGAGCACCGATCAGAGCTCCATCATCGTCTTCACCGTCGTCGAAGAGCAACGGCGGTGGGGACCGGGATTGCTTCTTTGGGTTAGGTTTTGGGGACGCGGAAGAGGAATCTAGGGCTTGTCGGACTAACCTGGCGAGGACGGGCTTCTTTTGGCGGCCGATTTCGTTGTTGTTGGTCTTCAGGTGGTCGACGATTTCTTCGACGGTGAAGGAATGGAGGTTCTTGAAGGATTTGAGACAGAGGCGGACACGGTTTTGCATTGAACCGCCGCCGCCGAAGCCTCCTCTTCCGAGCCTCCTCATCTTTCTTCTGTTTCTGTTTCTCTCAGTAGATTGGAGGGCTCTTCCTCTGTATTGAGTTTTTCCTCAAATGTAAAAACCTCGCCTCGCGGTTTGTTCCCATTTTCCGAACGGGCCACGGACACTGCGAAAATTGTGGGTTGTTTTTTTGCAACAAAATTTAAAAAAAAATTAAATTTAAATTACAACTTTATTTAAATTTATATTTTTTTAAATTTTAATTTTATTCAAGTTACAACTTCAACTCAAGTTATAACTCAAATTTAACTCAAAAATTACACATGTCGTTTTTGGAAATCGGTTGTGTGTTTTTTTGTTTTTGTTTTTTTTTAAGGGGAAACATTTCATTGTAAAAGAAACAATTACACAAAACGTGAGAAGTCTCGATTACTGATGAGATTTACTCTAAATTAAAGACTAAATCCACCAATAAAAATACTATAGCACATAAGTGAAAATAGGTACTAAGACTCAATGGGAAAAGACTTGCTCGGCAAAGAAACATCGAACATGACCAAAACTCGTTTAAAGCGACCAATAGTCCGTTTAGCAAAAAAAGAAAAAGCCACAAATAGTTAATAGATTAACTCAGTCGACCGAGATCAACCTCATGTAGAGGGAACATCAACAACACATATAGAGGAAGCTCTAGTCAGACCAAACAACATACACCGTCTGTAAACAACTTACCAGGGTGGGAAACACAACCAAAGCCGAAAGGTGGGGAAACCACCTTCGTCATTACAACGTAAGGGTGAGCACACGTCGCCTTTATTACAACCATAACAAAAAACAATAAAGAAAAAATTGAGATAACACCACGATAAAAGGAGGGCATCTGTTGCAGCCACCGTTCAACCATTTCCCTTCGGAGATCAACATCGTATCTGAAAATGCGATGAGAACTCCATCCTTTACCCGATTTGGCATCTCGCAATAATGAACCCATCTCACTCATGTGAGCCTCCTTGGACCACGCCTCGATCCTCCAGATCTAGCGTCCTCAGACCATAACCTCCCCGCACAAATCTGACCAGATCTAGATCCAGCTACCTCTAACCACGACGTTCTCAAACGGATCTCGTCGACATTGCTCATCATCGATCCTGACTTCCCCTCACCTACGCAACACATGTTTGATCTTCCATCTAGAGTCACTTCCACGAGCATCCACAAACCATGCATCACTCTCTCTTCGCTGACCGGAGCATAGCAACCCACCATGTGGTGGTGCCAGTCTCTAGCCTCAAAGGAAAGGAGAGGCTAGTGCAAAGAAATTCCATGATGGAACCCTATAAAACTCAGAAGAAAAAAGAGAGAAGAGAAATGCCAAAGACACCCCTAGAGTTGTGGAATGGTCAAAAACTTGTTTTGAAACATATTCGCATATGAGGGTGTCTCGCTCATGTGATAAAGTAAAAGACTGGGAAGTTGGAACCAAGATCGGAAGTGTGCATCTTTGTAGGATATGCATCATAGACAAGAGGAGGATTGTTTTATAGTCATGAGGATCAAAAGGTATTTGTGTCGACAAATGTCATGTTTCTAAAGCATGACTATATGATAGATTTCAGGTCAGAAGCAAAGTAGTTATGGAAGAGTTACATTCTGATAGGATCGGACCACAACCGGCAACAGTTGTCGGAACACAAAAAGATAAGACCAATGTTCCTAATCAGACTCCTGTGGCACATCGCCGTAGTAGAAGGGTAAGTAGGTTACCTGACCGGTACACCAGGAAAGCCCAGATTGTACCGGGAAAGCTCATATCGTCACTGCTGAAGATGGTAAGAAGGATCCATTGACCTTTAAGGCTACGATGGAGGATTCTGATAAGGAAAAATGGCAAGCAGCTATGAAATTTGAGATGGAGTCCATGTACTCAAACTCAATCTAGCAACTTGTAGATCTAGTCGAAGAGGTAAAACCCATTGGATGCAAGTGGATCTTCAAGAGAAAGAAAGGAGTGGATGGAAAAATTGAGACTTATAAAGCAAGGCTTGTGGCTTAGGGCTATGCCCAAAAAGAGGGAGTTGACTTTGAGGAAACTTTCTCACCAATAACCATGCTTAAGTCCATTCGGAAACTCATGGCCATAGCAACATATTTCGACTATGAGACATGATAGATGGATGTCAATGCAGCTTTTCTGAATGGCTATCTTGAGGAAACTATCTATATGGATCAGCCATAGGGTTACATAACAAAAGCCCAATAGCAGAAAGTCTGCAAACTGCAAAGATCCATTTATGGATTAAGCAGGCTTCTAGATCATGAAACATCACGAGGCTATTAAGTCTTATGGATTTAATAAAAACATTGATAAACCTTGTGTCTACCAATATAAGAAATAAGAGAAGGTGATCTTCTTAGTTCTTTACGTAGATGACATTCTACTCATTGGAAATGATGTGCAATTGATGATAGGCGTAAAGAAGTGGTTAGCCAACCAATTCCAAATGAAAGATTTAGGAGAGGCAAGCCATGTTCTTGGGATTAACATTATTTGAGATCACAAGAAAAAACTGTTAATGTTATCTCGGGCCTCATACATAGATAAGGTACTTATCAAGTTTTCGATGCAAAACTCCAAGAAAGGAAATTTGCCTTCTAGACAAGACATTTATCTTTAAAAGGAGTAATGTCCTAAGACTCCACAGGAGGAAGAGGATATGAGATGGTATCCCTATGCATCTACAGTTGGAAGCCTCATGTATGCCATGATGTGTACACGACAAGATATCTACTATGCAGTGGGAGTAGTCAGTCGCTACCAATCCAACTCAAGATTAGATTATTGAGTTGCGCGAAAGTGTATTCTCAAGTATCTTAGGAGAATGAGAAACTATATGTTGGTATATTTCGGAGAAGATCTGTCTCTCACCGGATACACAGATTCTAATTTCTAATCAAATAGAGATAGTCAACGGTCGACATCTGCATCTATGTTCACTCTTAATAAAGGAGTCGTGGTATGGAGAAGCGTAAAGCAAAAGTATGTTGTTGACTTTACCATGGAAGCTGAGTATGTTGCAGCTTGTGAAGCCGCAAAAGAAGCTACATGGCTAGAAAAGTTCTTGACTGATCTGGAAGTTGTTCCGGGTATGGATAAGCCAATTAAGCTTTACTGTGACAACGGTGGAGTGGTGACTAATACAAAAGAATCTAGAAGACGTAAGAGTGATAAACATATAAAAAGAAAATATCACCTAATTAGAGACATAGTATAGAGAAGCAATGTAACGGTTTTGAAGATCGCATCGGAAAACAACCTTGCTAACCCGTTCACGAAGACATTGCCACTGAATGTATTCAATAGACACTTAGAAGGATTTGGGATAAGAGACATGTCACACCTGCTTTACGACAAGTGAGAGATTGTTAGGAATGATGTCCTAGAAGCATGCGATGTAATGAGATATTTATTATTTATTTAATAAAAAAGTTTATTCATTATTTTATGCGCATATATTATTGAATATTTTATAAATATCACTGAAAATTTCATAATTATTTATGTAACCTTAAATATTGTATATAAATATTATATGCAAAAGGATAATATTTAAGGATAATAATCAAAACATTGTGCGTAATGACTTTAATTAAAGTTTAAAATCTTTAATTAAAACATTACTAATATATGTAATTCACATTTAGAATGGAATTTTGTTATCTGCACTGTTAATATGATAAGATATTGAATGAGTGTATTATGCATAATGAGATTGTGTGGAACCGGGACACAAACACAATATGAATTTCTGATAATTTCCGTTAAGCATAGAAAATCTAATTGAGTCTATCAATGGTCATATATAGAATGATCTTAATCATGAGTTATTCGCAGACTCATATTTATGGATTTGTGTTTTTTGATTTATTCTTTACGGATTTTGAGATGTTGAGTATTATTCCTTACATTTTGGAGACATGATGAAGTGAGTAGCTAAAAATGTTAATACACGAGATGAAATCCATTCCTTTTTGAGAAAGAAGCAGATAAATGATTCTCTTGATGATTGATTCGGTACTAGGATTAGTAGCAGCTCCAATTTATGAATTTATTTTATGAATCACTATCCATTAGATAATCAATGGTACTCAAGGATAAAGATGTAATTAGAGAGGTTAACGGATTTCACTTAGCTCTAATTATTTATGGAGGATTGATCTATATGTAAAGACTATATCATATGGACACTTTACAGTTTAGAAGTAAATTATATCTATAGTTGTGAGAGTCCAATTCCAATTTTATAGTGGAGTAACTTTTGGAATTAATAGAATTAATTCATTAATTAAAGAATTTTAATTAATTATTAATTTTATTGGAGCTCAGAATTATAGGTCCATGAGTCACCACGTTGTCCTTATAATCCTACTAGACACTAAGGGTAAAATGAGAATTTTAAAATTATGAAATTCTAAATAGAACACTCAAGAATAATTAATTGTAAAATTGGAATTAGAATTCAAATTAAAATAAGTTTGACTTAAATTGGAATTTGAATCCGAGTCTAAATTGGACTACAGGATAAAGGAGAATTTTTTCTCCTTCCTTATCTATAATTTGCGCCAACCACATGGGGAATATCCTTGTGGTGGCCAGCCCCTATGGATAAGAGAGAGGGGATTTGTTCCAAAATCAATTAAAAGTGAGAGATAATTATCAAGCTTTATCTTGGAGATAAGGAAAAGACTTCTTTTGAAAGTCTAACCACTACTTTATAAATCAAAGATTGCAAAAAATTAGAGAACACAACTTTTTGTAAAAAGTTTTTTGTTATACACGATCCGCTAGATACACGCTTCCGCATAAAAAATTGTTTTCAAAACGAACAGCTTTATCTATATTCAGACGGCAACGACAAAGATAAACCTTTAAAGAAGAAGAAGAAGTTGAAATCAAAAGTTTGAAACTTTTTTGAAATCCTCCCTCTTGGTCCAGGCGGCAAGTTGAGGAGTGCTTGCAAGAAGTGTGGACAATAGCATCTTGCCTCTAGCAAGTATGGTATAAGTAACATGTTAAAGCATATTAAATCTTGTCCGAGATCAAATACTAGAGGCATTGGTCAAATGCTTATTTCTCGTGACAGTAGTTTGTCATTTGGCTCTTGTCGGTTTGATTTTGAAAAATGACGTGAGTTGGTGATTGCTTATATTGTTATGCATGGCTTGTCATTCAAATTTATTGAGTACAAAGATTAGGGGAAGTGCTTCAATATTTGTATTCTGATGTGGAATTAGTGTCTAGGAACACTGGTAAAGCTGATTGTCTAAAGTTGTATCAAAAGGAGAAAATCAAAGTATGTTGGATGCATGCCCTGGTAGAATTAGTTTGACACTGGACTTCATTGACTACTGATGGATATTTGAGCCTAACTGACCATTTATTGATAAGAGTTGGAAGTTGCATAAATGGATATTGAAATTTTGTCTCATGCCACTTCCACACACTGGTGTAGCACTATCTGAGAAAATCTTTTCTTTGTTAAGTGATTGGAAAATTAAGGGAAATATTTTCAGTATCACTTTAAATAATGCTGCTTATAATGATGTCTCTACGAATGCACTGCAAAATCAATTGAACTTGCAAGGTTTATTGCCCTAACATGTTGAATTCTTTCATTTGAGATGTTGTGCCCACATACTTAATCTCATTGTGCAAGAAGATTTGAAAAGTATTGATAAGTCGGTTAAGAAGATTTGGGATAGTATTAAGTATGTTAAAGAATCTCAAGAGAGGAAGTAAAAATTTTTAGAATGTGTTAAACTGGTGTCAATGGGAAGTAAAAAAGAATTGTCCCAAGATGTGGTTACTAGGTGTAATTCTACTTACCTTATGCTTCAAAGTGCTATTTTTTATCGACGTGCTTTCCAACATTTGAAATTGCAGTGATTCTAACTATAAGCATGGTCCCAAAACTGATGGGTGGGAAAGAGCTGAAAAAACTTCAAAATTCTTGAAAGTCCCTGAAAACTGCTACTAAAGTTGGGGATGATTACTTTTAAGTGCGTGGCTATGCAAATGTGGCACGGATTTTAAAAATATTGGTCACAATTTAACCCCGTTTTAGCCATAACACGTGCTTGATCCTCGATATAAGATTCAATTTATTGGGTTCTGCTACAACAAAGCTTATGGTCATCCCTTAGAGTTGTTTTCTGACTTGTTTTCTTTGCGTGAGAAGTTGGAATCTCCCGTGCTCTATGTGTTATTACCTCAATACTCCTTTGCACTCGTGTGACTAGTATCACGGCTACAGAAATTACCATTTCCATTGCCGTGGTAATTTCTTGCATAGGAGGATTTTATCGAGGAAAGCTAAGCCTTGCAAAAATGCATCTTCTCATTTGCAGTAAATCATTTCCACTTCCACCACCAAAAAAGATAAATTAAAATATATATATATATATATCCACACAATAAGGGTTTTAGTTTTACAAAATGGCAAAATTTTCACGAACTTTTGACATGGATTGCAGAAATTGAGTAGAAGGAGAAAGTATGGCAATGCGTCAATTTACTGCAAATAAATTGTTTCTTTTTTCTTTTTTTTTTTATCTTCCTGCTATTGAATCGCAGCTACCGAAATTACCACAGCAATTGTAGTTATAGATTTCTTCCTATGCAAGAAATAAAACCCTCTATAATCAAAACTTTTTGCTTATGGCAAATATAACTAGAAGTCAGAGACTCAGAGTAGCCTGTGCAAGCTTGCCACGAGTACACAGGACATGATACTCTAGAATATAACTAATTCCTTTAACAAAGTAACCATGCAACCTCAATCAAGTAATAAAGTCAGAAACTGATCCGAGGACGTCGTACAAACAGCTTAAAAGTTGGGATTCTCTAGATTATAGCCACCATCACGACCACCAAATATAGAAGCACCACCAAAGGTGTAAGGACCACCGCGTTCATAGGCATATCTTACATGGACTTTTCGCCCTTGTAATTCCTGATCGAGATACACAAGGTCAACAATTATTCGAGGTACCGAGTTTGCATAATCTTGTTACATGCACTTGTAAGCATCCACCATGGTGGAGTCCACATCAAAACATGTATATAAGTTAGACGGACCGTATGAGTCATGACACAGACATGACATAAAGAGATTCAATGCTCACCTGACGATCCATGGAAGACACTGCTGAGGAGGCAGAATCTAGATTGTTAAAGGTAACAAAACCGAAACCCTTCGAATTCCCGGTGACTTCATCACATGCAACCTTTGCTGCAGACAAGAACACCCACTGAGAATGCAAATTACATTAAATGAAAGCCACAAGACGTCTAACTAGGGAAAAAGGACAAGGGCGAGTGGACAGCAAAAAACCATACTCACATTGCAAGAAAAAGAGAGGAAAATAAAGGAGAAAAAAGAAGCATATGCAAACTTATATTCAACAAAGCATAAAACTTCAACCTTTCAAAAAGTGCACCCTGGGGCTGGCAATGATTAAGTAGGGAATTAATGCCTCTGGGCGCGAGAAGAACAATCACGAAAATTCTTTCGAAGAACATTACAAATGCTATTTTGACTAGCAAGCAAATAGTTTCGCACCACATACCTCAGTCAAGAATAAAGAATACAATATACCAAAATGCTAAGAATCGGAGTATTGCAACAATGTCCCTTCATATTTTCATCCGTAAGGGACATATACTCAGAATTGATTTATAAGGTTACAGACAACTTAAAAATCGAATGCCCATCATACAAATTCAGGAAAAATAGCGGCAAACAAACATAATGGTAGGGATTATAATACTTTGCAATTTACTCCATGTAGCAAATTATTGGGATTCCAAACAATTTGATGTGTATAAATAGAAATATGGCTTCTTAGGTTCAGCACAAAAATAAAAATTAAAAATTAAAGGAAAAAAAAAAAAAAAACTGATGGAGACAAATATAATCACTGCTGATTGTTGCATCTAGATTTTAAACCCAGACTTCTCTATTGCCTGACCACAACCTTCTAAGCTAAACGGATGTTCATGAGAATGTGTTTCTGTAAGGTAACATCTATAAACTAGGAGAGTTAAAATTAAACTCACCTTCAATAACATCACCGTATCCAGAAAACGCATTTCTAAGAGACTGGTCATCAGTCGCATACGAAAGGCCTAAAACCACATTTTCAAAGAAATTAAGTTTAAGGGCCTATTGCCTAAATAGAATGAAACAACATTCTACAATATCCAAAGAGGGTTTATTCATACCTCCCACAAACAGCCTGGATGATATGCATCGAACAGAATTCAGCATAGATGTCATTGGTGATTGTACGTTCCCGGAGATGCTCTGCCTCAATACACCAAGACCTTTACTACGGAAAGCCATTTCTTGCTGCTGTGTCTCCAAATACCCTGCAAGCAAAGATAGTAGCAATGCATTAAAAGGTGGAAACACAAACCAAGGCATTTTGTCTGATTGAGGTGAGGTGTAAGCCTTGAATGAAGGGCTTTTTACACTTACAACCTTGTGTCTTGCCGAAATAACATACACTCCCTTAACCAAAATAAATTATGTCAACACCGCTTGAGTTTTCGAAAAAATTACAGAGACCCCCTCCATTAGTTGACCGTGACGAGAAACCCTACTTTGACTGTTAAATATTTTTTAAAAAGCCCAAAATCCCCCTCCCTAAATCAGAAAACATTTCCAGCTATATAGTGCTGAAAAAGACATTCTTGCCCTTATTAGCACCAAAAGAATTGATAAATTGATTTTTACACACTTGTAACGATGATTTTCACTCCGATGAAAAGAAAGAAAAAAATTATTGATCCTTTTTTTCTTCAAACGTCCCTTTTAACAGTAATATTATCTGACAATTTATACTTGTAATATTTGAAAATAATAAAGATGTTCTTCATCCACTAAAGTAGCATGCTACATAGAAATATACTGAACTCAAAGTAAATCTTGAAGCATTATATAGTGCAAAGTTAACCACAACATAAATATAATAGTTATATAGTCAAACAAGCCCTAACATGAAGACCAAAATTACATAGCCCAAAATAAGTCATAATATGAAGTTAAAAATTAGTCTAAAATTACATAGTCGAACGTTGTGGTCATATTGCTTACAATTGTGATATTTAAACACACACACAAATCAAACATTTTACAACACCATAATCATACCAATTTAAAACAAATATCAAACCAGTTTCACAAATCTCAATGAAACCTCACAAATATGAACTCCTGATAATATCCCGCTAAAATCAAACTAATAAAACTAATATCAATCTTCCAAAAGAAATAAAATAATCAACGAGAAATCACAAACAGAGAAACACGCAAATTAATAGAATTAGCAATTTTCACCAATATCAACCAAAAATATAAAAAAAAAACAAAATTCAACAGCCAAACAAATTCCACAATAAAAAGAATTCCATCAATTGAACTTCAAATTAAAATTCCAAACACAAAACTTCAATAATCTATAAACCCAACTTCAACTTCAATCAAAAATGGAGAAAAAGAAAAAAAAAACAACTGAAGCTCTTTTCATTCTTATAGTCGACAACTTTACGAAAATCTCCTCCTCCCCATCACTCTACCGCTTCTATTTTCCACAAATACAAATTGGTCTCAATCTCATCTTCACATTTTGCAAGCAAATTATAGAAACCGCAAACCGCCATTATTATCCAATGAGCTAAGATAAGGATTCCATCCCAAAGCAACCCACTTTGGGATTTCTCAATCTATGAAATCCCGTCAAAGAATAGAATCATAGAAGCAAAGGGAAATGAACGACTATAACAGAGACGTTTCCGAAACCCCTTTACAAATTTCACCATTATGCCAGGGTGTACTAATAAAATTTTCAACAACAGAAACTGTGACCAAACTTAGAGATTTTAAATGAATTTTCCCCCTCAAAATCCGGAATTTAACAAGGAGATGATGAAGAAAATTTAGAATATCAAAAATAGAACAGAAACCCCAAGCTTGCAGACCTAATGAAGAAATTAATCTGGTTTCTCAGTTGTTTTTCAACAAAGTCTTCAAGCTTTCCCTTAAGCTTGATGAGTTCTAATGAAGAAATTAATACAAAGATGGATTTTCTTCTCTTTTTTTTCACTTCTAAAGGTTTGAGTTTCTCTAGCAAAAGGAAGAGGCTAGTTCTCTGCAAACAACGAGAGGAAGAAGGGAACAAAGAAACGTGAAAGAAAAGAGTGAAAATGAAAGTAAATTAATAGCATTAGTTTAGTATTTTAAAAACAATTGGATAAGTCTAAAGATCTCAAACGGTGTCATAGAAATAGGACCAAATCATCTTCTCAAAGACCACAAAATCCAAACTTCAAAAAAAAAAAAAAAAAAAAAAAAAAAAAAAAAAAGAAAACCCAACCGTGGAGGAGCTTGGCTTGCTGATGGCTTGAAATCGGCTCGCAACGGCCTCCGGTGGTCGGGGGAGAGGGATGAGCTTTCGCGACTGCGAAAATGCAAGTGGGGAGCGAAGGGCTAATGCTGAGTTCTGGGATGTTTTTGAAAATGCACTTAAGCCATGGGGCACAGAAACTACGGGTGTGATTGGAATTAGTTCCAAAATAATTTTATTTTTTGTATGAAAATTTATTTTAAAATTATTTTTAAAAATGTGTTTAGTAGTTTTATTCAGAGATTAATTTCAGTTTTAAAAAAAATTGAAACTGTATTTGATCGTTATTTTTGAAAACATGAAATAATATTTAAAATAATCATATATTAAATAAATATTATTATTAAATATATTAAATAAATAGATTACATAAACGTGATTACAGTGGAAGAAAAGCGGCGGCAGCGGGGGAGGGGGGGCAGTC
>NW_010367949.1:226625-273028 GCF_000414095.1 Morus notabilis | reverse complement strand
GCATCTCATTCGTAGAAGTCAAGCTCCAATGGCGGGCATTCAAATTTCATTTTTTTTTTTCCTTCTAACTCCCAATGAATCCTTTGCAGGATTTTTGTCCAGACCCAGAAAAGTACGGCCACCATATAGTTCCACTAGAACCTTCAAAACCAGAAATTCAAATTGAAGAAATTCTGAAGAAAGAAGAGAGAACGGGAGGCTGAAGAAAGAAAAGCAAAACGAAAACGAAAACGAGAAAATGAAAATAACTTTTTTTGCGTTTTTAGAATTTCACAAAACGACAAAAACAGTTTTGTTTTTGTTTTTTAAAAAAATCTGCGCCAAACGCGTTTTCAATTTTTTGCTTCTAAAAACGTGAAAAATGGGATTGAAAACGGTAACAAACAGGGCAAGACTTCCGAAAGTATTAGGAGGCGTTTGGTTCCTGGATTAGAATCATAAATATTAGAATTATTTTTTATTTATGTGTATTTTTTGTGATAAAAAATACTATAAGAAACCATGAATCATAATTCAAATCATGATATGAATCTCCTTACCAAACGTCTCCTTAAATTTATTTTTAAAGATTTTTAGTAAATTAGAAACGTTTTGCACGATTAGAAAATTAATTTTAGTTCATCTTTGATTAACTCAATAATTTATTATTAATTAATTTTAAGTTAACTTTAATTTATTATTGATTAATTACTAAATAAAACCATTTAAAAAAAAGTTAAGGCATAAAACAATTGTTTTTTTTCTTAAAAAAAAATCGGCTATTTGGAAAAAATTTAAAGAGTAGCCAAATAACAATCATTTACCTAATTTTTCTTTACGTCTCCGGATTCCACAAATGGTTCTTAAACTTTAACCTCAATTAGGGATGGCAACATGGTGGATTTAGAGCGGAGTAGTATCATTATCAATTCGCCCCGCTAATAAAAATACTCATCATATCCGTCCTATAAACCCGCATAAATTAATAGGTTACGGAGTAAATTTTTCTGTCACAAGTTCAGAGTATCGTAATGCCTCATTCACCCAATTAGTTGCTTGCATTGTAAAATAAATAATAATTAAATAAAAATACAAACATACAAATCATTAAGTTAAAAATAAAATAAAGGTAATTTTAAATTTTCATAATATTTATGTAATAGATTATACTTAAAATTATATATTATAGCATATTATACATAATATGTCCAATTTAAAAATAGAATATAATTAAACGGCGAGGGTAGATAGAGAATAAAGTCAATTCATTTCCACCCCGCAACCCGTCATGGGTTAAACTTTTAACTCGTTTACAATTTGAATCCGTTTAAAACTTTTAACTCGTTTACAATCCCGCAAATAAATGGATTAACGGGTAAAATTATAATCTCTAACTTCAATCCCATTTTGATTCTTGATTTTTAAAATAACTCAAATTTTAATCTTAAAACTATTATTTTATTTCAATTTTAGTCTTTCTATAAGTTGGGTGTTAAAAACAATGCGAAATACAAATGATTTGTTATATTAAAAAAAGTGCTACTATCAAGATCATGTCCGCATTTTCTACTTTTTTTTATTTGCATTACATGTATACTCTATCCTTTTTTTAATACTTAACTGGTATGAAAGACTAAAGTTAAGAAAAAAAAATGATGAGTAGAGTTAAAACTTGGAAGCTTTTAAAAAGTGCATCATTTTTAGGATTGAGGGATTCTTTTTAAGATTATCCCTCATTCTTACTTTCTTTTTTCTTTTTTTTTTTTCCTAAAAAAAAAGAGAGAATTATTAGCATTATCCCTCCATCAATATTCTCTATCGCTTCGAAAATTCTAAGTCCAATAGAATGAAAATGACTGGATCTAATTCTAGAAAGAGGGGCTCAGCTTTCACTTAAATCATCGTACACCTAAAGCCGCAGGTCCGTTCATTTTAATGATTCGAGTTTAAAATTTGAATTTTGTTACAGTAAAAAATTCTAAAAAACAGTCACATTTAATATTTTTATTATAATAAAAAATTCTAACATAAAATCACATTTAAACTCAAATTAAAACCTCAAATCAACGAGCTACACAGACTCACAAATTTTGAGAGCTAGAACTCACAGAGGCCAACAACACATTAGTCAAGTAGAAATCCTACAACGGGTGGAGTTGACACATAGATATTAGGATAACCGTGACGATGTACTTGCACCAAGCCGTTAGTGGTCTTAGTTTTATTTTGAATGTCAATTCTTTTCAAATAAAGATATTAGGATAAACGCTTTTAGTTTTTTTTTTTTGTAGGCTGTGCTTATCTAGTATTCTTAATTAATTAGTTTTACTGTTCATTTTTGTAATTATAACTGTAACTTTGTGCATTTCACTTAAAAAGCCCGAAAAAGAATAAATAAAGGACAATAAACATGCTTTTGTGAAGTTTGAGTTTCTCCGAAACCCATTTGAAGATTAAAGTTATTTTTAAAGGAGCTTTTCTGATAGGATCAGAATAAATAAATTATCGATAATTTTTTATTTTTAATTGTAAGATTTGAATAAAAAATTTTATGCTTTTTATATATTTCGACCTGATGTGATTTTAACTTGTTCCAACAATCATAAAATTGACACTACTGATTGAACTGTCCTACTAGAGAAACTCCCTCATTCCAATTCACTTTATTCATCATTCTACTTTTTTTAAATACAAATTTATATCATAAATAAGGGACTATTTTTAGTAGCCAGTCCTATCGGTAGTGTCAATTTTTGAGCATTGAATTAGGTTAAAATCACATTAGATTGATAAAATATGCATAATAGATAATTTCTTATACAGATTTAACGGCATAAAATAGAGAGCCATCGTTAGTTTATTTTTTTTAGATAAAATTATTTTCATACTCTCTATTATAGCGAAACATCTTATTGGTACCTTAGGTTTTTAATAATACTGAAAAGACATTTACCTCTAAAGAAACGTTTTTTTCAGTACCTTACGACTGATTTTTGAAACATCCAATGACTAAACTGTCATTTTTATTAATAAAATAAGAAATAATAACTAAAAATATTTTTTGAAAACATTTTAATTTATTTTAATTGTTTAATTTTTAAGGCCTTAATTGGTTCGCCGTTCGAAATGTAATGATTTGGTTTGAAATGTAGAATCTGAATTTTAATGATTTCAATTACGATTCGATTTGGTGTTTGATATACAAATAAATTATAACTTAAGTTTGGAATAAAATTGGAATTGTATTTGGATAGAGTGTTTAAAGTTGCCATTATAGTTTGTTGAAGAGAGAAAAAAATAAAAGTAGTAGTGTTTGAAATGTTCTTGACAATCTAGATTGTTGATTTTAGGGTAGAGGTAAATCCTAAAATCAACCACTCGAATTGTAAATAATAATTTGAATTGCCCGTTTATTTCTAAACCAAACACTAATTAAGACTTTGTTCACTTTGCGGATCTGAGTTTCCAATTCATGCTGAGATGTGATATTTTTAAATAGCTTTTAACTGTAGCAGAAAAAGTTAGATATTATATTTTTTTAGAACTTTTAACTATAAAAATGTATAACTGAAAACTCGGATCAGTAAAATAAACAAGGCTTAAATCTTTAGGCACAATTTGAATCGAATTGTTTAGTTCAAATTACTAAATCAAACAGGGATAAATGTTTTAAAGTATTTTCAGATTTTTTTTAAAAGAATTATTAACTTATTATTAATAGGTGAAAATAGAGTCATTTTTAGGCCTATTTGGCCACATGATTTAAAAACAGTTTTTTGTTTTAAAAAAATAGAAAATTATTCTGCGAACAAAAACACACCACTTGGATAGTGTGCTCAAAATATAGTTTTTTGAAAACAAAGGTTGCGTTTGGAATTAGTTTCAAAATAATTTTATTTTCTGTATAAAAATGGAAATGAAAACGTTTTCATTTTCATTTTGAAATTATTTCTGAAAATGCGTTTGGTAATTTTATTCAAAGATTGATTTCAGTTTTAAGAAAAACTTAAACTGCGTTTAGTGGTTTACTTTTTTAAATTGTCAAAGTTAGAATTTAGTTGCAACACTTGTCATCAAACTAGAAAAATGCCAAACCACCTACATATTAACTAATGACTCAGCCACCAACCACCGTTTAACACCACCAATTTTTTTACTCCTCAGCAGCTTATGACCAGAAAAAAAAATCTCTACTCAAACTTCTTCTCCTTTCTCCAAAGTAGAAGACAAGAGCTAGAAAATTCGGACCTAAGAGAAACCTCCTAGAAAACCATGATTTTTCTTGACAAATTCTAAGTTTAAACCCAAATTTAAGAGGCCAACTTGTACAGCAGTCAAGGTAAGGTGTTCTTCTTGTATTAGAAGGGTTTTTTCATGCTTTTGATGAATTTTTTATGGGTTATGTGTTTATGGGCTGATTAGATATGTCCTTGTAAAAATGCAACAACCTTAGAACAGAGAAGTTGGGGGTCGACTCAGATCGTCGGGGGGGGGGCAGTCGGAGAAGATGGTGGCGGGCCGTCGTCTCCTTCGTAGAGAAGCTTGTTCCAGTCAAGCTCCAATGGCCGTTTGCACTCTCCCCTATTCCGTGAGTGAGAAAAGGAAAATAAGAAAATGAAAACGGTATTATATCATTTTCAGTTTTTTAGAAAAAGACAAAAATGTTTTTATTTTTGTTTTTTAAAAAGTTTTGTGCCAAACGTGTTTTCAGATTGCGTTTTCATTTTTTAGCTTCGAAAAACGTGAAAAATGGAAACAAAAACAAACATGATAGAAAACTGAAAACACCATTTTGGTGGTTTCATTCTCCATTATCAATCAAATGACTTTTGAATTCTCTAGAGAGATATTTACGACCTTGATTAGATCTAAATTTCTTTAGTCTCATTCATTTCATCGATTATAATTTAGAATTTTAGTTTTATTATAGTAAAAAACTCTCAGAAATAATTATATTTAACTTTTTGTTACAATAAAAAAACTCTTACATAAAGTTACATCTCTACTCAAATTAAAAATTTGAATCTACGAACTAAATCAGCCATTTATGTTTTTATCAAATTGTTTTTTTGTAGTCTTGAATTCGTTAAGTTTCTCAAAAACTTCAAACTTATGACGTAATAGATAAATATAGTCAAATCTTGAGTAATCATCTTTGAATGTAATAAAATACTCAAAATCTCTTCAAGTTTGTACATTTATCTTGCCAAACATATTAACCTTATTTTTATTCATAATTATGTTAAATCTTATTTTTAATTTCATGAAATTTTAAATATCTCAAACTATAAAAAAGACAAAGAAACACATAAAATTACAAAAATGAACTCTCACTAAACTGTAATTATTCTCGCGTTTTATTTACTAAAATTAAAACAATTGTATAAACAAAAGGACTAATCTGAATATATATATATATATATATATATATTTATATAAACTGAGATCTTTAAGAAGTCAAAAGACTAAAATGAGATTTTACCTCTGGTTAGAAAGAGTGATTAACAGTATATATTTAATAGGTTATTATTATTAACGTTCTTTAAATTTTGGAGTGATTTTCAATTTACTTTATAAACTTAAAAACTCTTATTTTACTTTATAAATTTTAAATTGTTTCTATTTAACTTTTTTTTAATAATTTTTATTAAAAATAGATAAAAAAAATAACATAGTCACATAATTTTTTTATTAAAAAAAATATAAAAATCACATGCACACATTTAACTCTTTTTTTATCTAATTTTAATAATAATTACAACAAAAAAATTAAGTGAGAATAATTTAAAAAATAAAACTTTAAAAAATAAATTAAAAATAACTCTAAAATTCAACCGCTACATGAGAATAATTCTATTTAATATCTTGCCCGGGCCTAAACTGATTCTCACAGCCTTGATTCCTTCGCCTATATTATCGCCTCCCAATGACGCCACTCTTTTTGTCTATACCCACTGCACGCTCACTCTGTAAGAATTTCCTCAATCTATCTATTTTATAATCTCTCTCTCTCTGATTTTTCGAGTTCCACATGGGATTTCCTTGGTATTGAATCTATAAATTGGGAAGTCAGGAACATTCTATTTTCTCTCTACGTTATGAGTTTCAGCAAAAGTATAAATCTTTATTGTCTTGCTTGGCTAAAATATTATAAGCTTTGAATTTTTCAAGCCTAGAATCGGAGAAGTTTTAGTATTTAGTGAGTGGGGTGAGAAACTATTGCATACCCGGATGCATATTTTTGGTCGTTTTTGTTTCTTGATAGTTTTTTGTTCCGTTCTCGAACTGTACAAGAGGATTTTGAAGAATTTTCTGGGGCTTTTTGGGAATATGGAAAATGATGCCTTTAATTTCTTGAAGTTTATCCCCCAAAGAAACGACTTTGGATTCGGGTTCTTGGTGTTTGGATTTTGCTCACAAGTTTTTGGTATATTATTTGGGCTGTTTCTTATGTTTGGTTTGGGGTTGAAGTTTTTGCAAGTCAGTCGGTTTTTTTGCCACTTTAAAGGCAAGAAAACAAGTGATTTGGGAAATGGGGTTTCTTCAAAATATAGTCTTGTTGAAGTTTGTGATCAAAAGATAGCGTCTTGTAAGTGTAATCCTAAGGAAAATAATGTGGAGGAACATGAAGATGACGGCGAAGAAGACGGCGGCGAAGACTGTAACGAGGACGAAGAGTTTAATGTAATGGCATTGAGGAAAATGGTGAAGATTGAGAGAGGAAGGGCGAGGAAAGTGAGGAAGGAGCTAGAGAAGGAAAGACTGGCTGCGGCGTCGGCGGCGGAGGAGGCGATGGCGATGATCCTGCGGCTTCAGAGCGAGAGGAGCAGCGTCGAGATGGAAGCAAATCAGTACCGTCGGATGGCCGAGCAGAAGCAAGTGTACAATGAGGGAATCATTCAGTCATTGCAGTGGATTGTGGCCAAGCATGAGGAAGAAAGGAGTGGTTTGGAAGATCAACTGAGGTTGTGCAGGAGAAAGCTCAAGATATTCATGAAAGAAAGTGAAAAGGATGAATCGGAAGAAGATCATATGACTTCAACCTTAGAAGACTATAGCCCACTGGATGATATGGGGTCAGTTGTTAGTTCTCTTGACTTTGATGGCTAGGTTTTTCTTTTGTATTTATTAAACAAATGTCTGTTTATGAGACGGTGTACCATTTAAATAAAATGACGTGATACATTTGGTATAATAAATAATTTCTCGTATTATTATAGAATGATTGCTCTAATGAATATTTACTTGTAGGTCACATAGATATGACTCACATTTTTTTTAACATATAGATGAGATCAAGAATTGAAAAATTAGATATTGCTATCGGAATTTTCGTATTTTGATGCTACCGATATTAAAAGTGTGGTGTTACTTCGTTTTCGTAAAATATTGAAAAATTTGGGTAAGTATTGATGTTTTATGGAAATGGTAACATTGGTGAAAATTGAAAAGTGAAAAGTAGTGTGATATGGTCATCTTTAAGGAAATTTCCCTAGAATGTGCGTATATACATTATATGTCTATTTATTATATATTATTTTAAAATGTGATTAAATTCATGTATATTTATGTCTATCACCATTTCATATGGCTTTAGGTGAAGCCACGAATATATCTTGTCACTCTATATGTCTTACTATCAATATCGTTTGATTAAATTATGAAGATAATATCTTTCAACCTCCTAGTAACTCCTTTTAGTATTCTTTTTTTATAAGTCCTTCTAGTATTATTTTTTTCTTATTTTTATATGGAACTATGAATGTTACTGTTAGGTCTAATTTAATAATACTAATATTGTGAAATCATTTTGCTTAATTTTTAATTGTTTGTCATCTAGACATCTACTTACTCAGTATTTTAATTACTACTTTTACCTGAATTATATATTATTAATTTTTACTTTCATAAAGTTCATTTAAAAGTTTGTATGGTATTGCAACAAACATTCCGTAAAGGTCGACAATTCGGCGATTGACCTAGTGCCAATACAATTATGTTGAATGGATGTTTTATGGTAATCTTTGAAATACCACAGCTATATTTTAAGGGCCTTTACGGTGGAGTAAGCTACTTTACTTTACTGGTGGAGACTGTATTTTTACCGTTAAATTAATTTTTTAACGGTTAGATTTATAACAAGAGCAATTCTGTGTGCGCACTATAAATTTTTAGTAGGGATATACATATATTTAATAGTTAAAAACTAATCTTAACAACTGTTCCCCACTGGTGAAGCAAAATATCTTGCTCCACCATATAAAGATTCGATTGCATCAAAACTTGCAATATAACGAAAAGATAACTAGTTTTTCGCACCCTCTATTCAATTTATGTTTCCTTTAAAATCAAAATGAAGTGATTGTAAACATAATTTAATGGTACATTTTATTCAGGAAAAATAAAACATAGTTTAAGTCTAAATCCTTTTTTCAAAAAAAAAAAAAAATCAAAATGTAGAAATTCCAGGGTCATCATCTAGCCAATGCACATGCTAGCTCGTTTGGAGATATATTATAATAATCGTTATTATAATGAAATGGTAATTTTTTTTTATACACCACGTTCATTTTAAGAGTGAACGTGATTTTTTTTTTTTTTTGGGTATGGCACGTAGCATTACCACCTAATAATATCTTCATTTTCAGTTCATTCATATTTGTAACGCTAATATATTTGTTAGAATGAAACCCTAAGAGACGTTTATTTTCTATATTCATTGTTGATTATGAATCATGATTTATGGTTTTCTACAGTATTTTTCTCTCACAAAAAATACACGTAAAACGAAAATGATTCTAAAGTATGATTCTGAATACATAAACTAAATATCCTCTAAATTTCTTTATACATCAATTTTTTCCATATCAAATAAAGCATGACCAAATAGTTATATGTGGTAATAGCATGTTCATTTTGGTAATGATATGTTATTTTCCGGGAGAAAGAGGAAAATAGGCCAAGACTTGAGATAAATTAAAATTAATAGGCCAATAGTTTACATAAGTTAATAAATAGGCCAAATTACTGTTTTCGTCCATAATTTGTCTGGTTATGAACCATAACTTGACAAGTTATTATCCATAATTGTCCATAACTTGTCTGGCTATGAACCATAACTTGACAAGTTTGTCCATAACTTGACAAGTTTGTCCATAACTTATCTGGTTATGAACCATAACTTGACAAGTTAAGGCCTATTAATTTCTATAATTAAAAATTGACATATATACTTTCTTAAGCTTTCATATTGGCCTATTTTCTACTATTTTCCTTATTTTCGTCGTGAATATAGCAAATGTATCATTATCAGTATTCAACATGTCCTCATTATAAAATTAAAGCAGTTACAAGTATCATTATTATAATTACATTATGTGATGTAGGAAGAAAATAGAATTATTGTTAGTTTAATAATTGTACTAAAGTCTTAATGTTTAATTTAATTGTTATTATCCATTGTATCGTGCTTGTGCTCACCTATCAAATCTGGCCCATTTTGACGTCTCTAGTAACTACATATTTTCTCACCTATTTTTTCACCTATTTTTGGGGTTTGAAACACATTAAACATGTCATGCTTTAGGTATAAAAGGGTATAGCTAATCCCAAAGTCGAAAAGGTCCCATAAATTTGTAATTTTATTAAGAGTATGACTATGCCATGTGCTATCATTCTACTCAAAAGTATTCCTTATTGGCAATCTTTTCAAATTAGTTTATCCAACTAAACAATTCTCCTGATTTTATTTTTAAATAATTCATTATTTATGCCCGAATCTTTTCAAATTAATTTGCCATCATTTTTTTCAATAATTTATTGTTATTATTAAATATATTTTAAAAGTAATATTATCAGAATGAACTATTACATCAAATATCACTATCTAATTTTCCTTTAGTTTCTAAACTAAAATCCACGCTAAAAGGTCTCATATTGAGTTTTTTATTTATTAAATTGTTTTAAATTAGTCTTTTTTTTTCCATCTAATTCTTACAATCTCAATAAAAAGAAAAGACCTTGTAAGGGTTGTGTGTAGTTCAGTGAGATTTTATTTTTGTAAGTTTATATGTTGGATGAAGAACTCTTCTGGCCACATTTTAAAAGATGGAGACTAAAACTAAAATTTGACATAATTGGGAGATCAGATTATCATTGGCATGTCAAGAGCATCTCTAATATTGCTCTAATTAATGTGTTAATTATAAATTTAACATATGAGTGTAAAAATATTCTCTAATGCAATGTTATTTGTTGTGTTAAATTTTCTTTACAAATTTCTCATCAAGTATAATATATGAAAAATTTGATATTTAATTTCTGTTGATTAAAATGTTTACTTTTTTCATGTAATCAATGCAACTTTTACATTTTTTAATTATTTTAAAAATAAAAATTTACTCTTACAACTTTTAAAGTTTAATAATTATAAAAAAAATAGATTTAATATTTTAAATAACATTATGCATTACAGTAAAAATAAAAACAACATACTATATCATAATTTTTAATGTTAAATATATAAATGACACATGCAAATGAATTTTTAATATTAAATATATAAATGACATATGCAAATGAATTTTTAATGTTAAATATATAATTCACATAAGTATTCTAATTATAGTTGTGCACAGGAGATTCTAAATGCCTCGTTCGTTTCGCTGATTCGAATTTAACTACAGTAAAAAGCTCTCACAAATAGTCACATTTAACTTTTTTGTTATAATAAAAAGTTCTCAAATAAAATCACATCTCAACTCAAATTCTAAACTCGAATCAGCGAAACGAATGAGCCACGTATGTTTTGTACTTTTGTTAATTGCTTTTCGAAACGTTTCACCGATACTCTATCCGTAATTGTGCGTTTTGTCTACCTCACTGAATTTCCATGGCCGACGCTGAGAAAGTGCCCAACCCTTACTTCCGTTGCCTTTGATCAGCCGGCCATTCCCCGTCGCCTTCGCCGTCTCCGTCGCCTTCGCCGTCTCCGTCGCCTTCGCCGTCTCCGTCGCCCTTGCCGTCGCCGGTAAGAATGTTTTGGCGTCAATTTCTTTTGTTCCCGGGATAGTTGGGGAAAATAAGACTCAAACTGGAATTCTCAGAATTTGCTTTTGGTTGAAATTGTGAATAAATTTCAAAATTAAGATGGCTAATTAAGGAAGGAAAGGCTGAATGTTAAGAATTCTTCTCATTTGATAGCTGCCATATGAAAATTTAGGCGCTTTATAGAAATTTCAGGAAATTTCTGTTGTCAGTTTCTCTTGCTTTTGTTTAATGTAGATTTCCGTTTGGTTCTCGAGAAAATGAGGAAAAATAAAATTAGAATTCGGATGTTTGAGTATTACCTTTGACTGAACAATCTTCAGCACACAACTTCTAAGTTAATTTCAAGTTATTCTATGGATTTTCAAGTGGGAAGGATAATCTAAGAATTGTCCTTCTAATTTAGTTGTAGCCAATGAAATGAGGTCGGCATTGATGAAAACTGAAACTTTAGGCACCGTGACAAAGTGTCGGTGACATTTCTGTCGTTTGAAGCCAATTTGTTTGAACGTTTACGAATTAACTTTTTAACTTGGTATTTTAAGGCGTTAAGCAGATTGATTAGCAAGGAAAGAGTTGATTGCAAGATTTGAACTTGATGATGATGATGAACATGACAAAGCCTGGAATGGCTCGAGCTATTAGATTATGTGGATAGGTGGTCTGGTGAGCTCTCCATATCTTGAGAATTTTTTAAATAAGTAATCACTTGAGGGAAATCATGTTTGTAAGTGAAACTTGTTGCTTTATGATAATACGAAATCAAGGATACATTAATGACTATAAAAGAAACATATATATATATATATAAACACGTGTGTTGCATTGCTTTATGATAATACGAAATCAAGGATACATTAATGACTATAAAAGAAACCTTCCATCTAAAACTTGGATGCAAGACAATTCTCTTTTATCGGAAGACGTCATTGATTTTGGTTTTCAATTTTCACCTAGTTATGAAAATATAAGTTGTATCATAGACGTAAAAGTGAAATCGGTATTATTTATTCAGTATTGAATCCCCAAAATTGTTCTCTTTACGTAATTAATTGTGGTTCTTGTAAATCTTGCATAGGATAAGGCGAATGATTAGGTAGTGCTTATGCCAAGGACATTAATTAATGTGGGTAATAGAGTTTTCGTGATTTTATGCAGGCTTTGCCACAAAATATAGAGATGAATGTTCAAACTTGCATGGAGTCAAGTGACTCACCAGGGATGCTTCCACCTCCACCTGGAACCTTTGTAGATCGTGAAGAACTTATTCAACATGTTGGTGAGTTCGCTGTGTCTCAGGGATATGTGGTAACTATTAAGCAATCCAAGAGGGATAGAGTGGTCGTCCTTGGTTGCGACAGGGGAGGTGTTTACCGTAATAGGCGTAAAACTGTTGATGAGTCCTCCGCTGAGCACACTCGCAAAAGAAAAACAGGCTCCCGGCTAACAAATTGCCCTTTTGAAGCTGTGGGTAAGAAGGATGATGGCTTGTGGGTACTTACCATTCGAAATGGAACACACAACCATGAGCCCCTAAGTGACATTTCAGAACATCCTTCTGCTCGTCGCTTTACGGAGAGAGAAGTTTTGCTAATTAAGGAGATGACAGATGCTGGCTTAAGACCTCGCCAAATATTGAAGAGACTCAGACAAAGCAATCCAGATCTATTATCCACGCCAAAACATGTTTACAATGTTAAAGCGAAAATTAGACAAGGAAATGTAACAGGTATGGTCTATTTGAACTTTAATTGCATTAAGTAAATACCATTCTTTCAGTGAATTTTAGTTTTTAGCTGTTTTCCTTCTCTCCCTTAATACAACAGCTTATACAAGGCGTATAAGGCTCTTGATTGCTCTGATATCATAAACATAACAAATCTATCTGGAATGCCATCCATATTTAGTTTCATATATACTAGTTGAAACTGCGCGTGTATGCGTGTGAGATTCTGCAGGTAAAATAAAAAAAAACATATTTATTAGGGTCACATTTGAAAAAATAGGAAAAAAAAAGAAAAATGTATAATAGGGGAAAAAAGATAAGAATGTAAAAAGGGTAGACAAGAAAAAAAAAAAAAAGAAGAGAGGGAAAAATGGAGGAAAGTTGGAAAAAAAAAATCGCACGGCAGTGTGTGAAACCGCTGTGCGAAACCTATTGTGCTCTAGTATATAGGTATAGGATACACACACACACTCGTTAATGCTGCCTACGGAAGCTTGTACCAATTTTGGTGTTTGCTTTCTTATCCTTTTAGGAGCAAAGTTAGTGGATCTAGTTAATTTGCGGGTTAGTTGCTTCAAAGACGAGGGTTACATGCCAATTATGTTGCATAATGAATCATCAAACTATTGGTAAAGTTGATGTGGAGATCTGGAGTGTGTCACTGTATGAAAAATATGTGGGCAATTATAGGAGGGAGACGTATTGCTAAATTAAGTTAATTGTAATCTGGTTTAATTTGTGGTCGGCACAAAGTGTTGGTACATCAGTGCAGTATATGGGGATTTGATTTTTCAATTTAGCCCTTTATGCAAAATTTGATTTGACTGCATTCAAATCTCCTTTGAGGACTTTGTTTAGGAGTGCCGGCTTGTTAGATTTCAGCTTCTGTTTTTTATTTTATTTTATTTTTATTTTACTTATCTTTTTTGAGTATGTTTAATGAAACGATACATGTTAGTGGCTCAAAACTTGCACCTGAAATTTTTAGAATATTCCATTCCCGTACGGAGAGGTAAAATGGAACTTTATATTTTATTGGCTAACGTCAGTTGCCATCCTTATAGTAAGCCAATGGTTATTGTGCTTGGGAAGAAATTTCTTCATGAAGATGCGTTGATGGGAGAAGATGGTTAAACTGTCTTAGGTTTGTGTTTGTTTTTGTCTATGGCTGTGTTTGGTGGAAGGAACCTGGGCTGTTCTCACTAGTGTCTCTCTCTCTCTCTCTGCTTTTTCTTGCCAATAATTTCACCATCTCTTTAAGCAGGTGAAAACCATTCATTCAGAGAGCAACAAACTATCTTTTACATTCTTGATAGGAACCCAAGAAGATTCTCTGATTTCAATTTGTGTCCTAAAAAGATGAGGAAATAAATTCTGTTTCCTCAGAGTGGGTTATGGCATGTTTATGTTGCAGTGAGGAACTTTAAATCATTGAGACCTCAAAAATCTGCTGTGAGTAACGATTACCCTGCAAGCAATCCCTCTTCTAGGCAACGCGACCCTTTGGTAAGCTTGAATGTTAATTATAGTATTATACAATGGTCAACAGTCTTACCCCAAATATGTGTACAGTGTGCTAAGAATAGATGTATAGGCACATTCACACGCAGACACCTACCTCATTTGAAACTTTTAGAAAAACTTTTTTTTTTCTCTTAAAAACTTGGTCTCAAAATTTAAGTTGTGTTTGCAATTTAGTTCATCAAATAGGCTCTAGCATACTATCCAAGTTGTTAACAAATTTCTGTGAGTGACGGGGGTTTTATAAAATGTAAAGGTGAAAATGCCAACTAATGGGACTTTTTTCTCAAATGAATCAGCTAATATTCACAAATATCACTCATCAACATAGGTATTTACAAGTTTGGCAGACTTAGCTGGTTGGGCTTAGTTGCATAGACTAATTAAGCTTAATGATCAATTTTAAATAGAAAAGTTTAAGAGAAATTGTAAACTAGATATATTTTTTAAGGAGGGATTAGTGCAATTTACCTTATATTTACTATCTTTATGTGTCACAATATGAGCTTTATTTGAATTATTGGTCTCCCTTCTTTTCTTTCATTTCAGCTAACTGGATTTGAACTCATTCTGCATGTATTATAGAGGGTTCCCAATCTCATCGGTGGTAGATTTGTTGATTCACAATCTTTTGCCTCTATTGATGTTATCAACCCGGTAAGGAAACTGCTCTTAAAAATGCTTCTCCTGTGTCTACATGTTAGTATGAAGATAACTGTTGGTCAACATGTGTACCTTTCTTAATTATAGGCAACACAGCACATTGTTTCTCATGTTCCTTTAACAACAAGTGAAGAGTTCAAAGCGGCAGTATTTTCAGCTAAGCGCGCTTTTACTCCATGGAGAAACACACCAATTATGAATCGTCAACGCATTATGTTCAAATTCCAAGAACTTATCCGAAGAGACATCGTAAGTATAGTGATCTCTGTTTGAAGTTACGTTATACAAGCCCCAAGATTTGTTAATTTGAATCACAATATGTCTTCCCAGGATAAGCTTGCAATGTGCATTACTACAGAACATGGCAAAGCGTTGAAGGATGCATATGGTGATATATTACGTGGGCTAGGTTAGTTTCTGACTTTTCCTGTTTTTTTTTTTTTTTTTTTTTTTTCTTTTTTTTTTTTTTTTTTTTTTTTAATCATTTATTGTTATTGTTATGCGGGTGATGGTTGAAGTTAACTCCTTTTTCATAGAGGTGGTGGAACATGCCTGTGGCATGGCAACCCTGCAAATGGGAGAGTTTGTTTCCAATATAACTAATGGAATTGATACATACAGCACTAGAGAGCCTCTTGGTGTTTGTGCTGGGATCTGCCCCTTTGAGTTTCCAGCTATGATTCCCTTATGGGTAAGTTTGCTGTTTTATTTTCTCCATAGTTGTCTTCCTTTTTTTTTGTGTGTTATATTTTCATTCTGGCAAGTGTTCTTTTATGCTTGATCAGATTGTTTCCAATGCCATTCGTTTTATTTAGACACAACCTACCCAAGTTTAATTCCTGTTCAACGGTGTTGTTTTTACTGTAGTGATGCAGAGTTAACTTTCAGATTGTTCAGGATGTGCTTCGAAATGCTATTGTCTATGCTACTTTAAGCTCCTGGATTTTTTTCTTTTTCTTGGGTGGGGAGTGGAGAGAACAGAACACATATAGTACAGCTATGGGAGCCAAAATGAAAATATACAAGTAATTTTTAAGATGTGGTGGAACCTTGTACAACACTGAATATTAAAAAAAGAACATGCAATATTTAAAGATGGGGTGGATACTTTTTCCGCCTTTCACATTAGGGTTATGTTTTGTGGTTTTGTAACTTTATTGTGCTCAATACTTTAGGATGTCTGTATGGTTCTTGTCTGCTTGGTATAAATAAGTCACCATAATGGAATAAAAAAGAAAGCTTATTATGTGCTGAAAAGTCTCTTTGATGTGTTTATATTTTGAGAGAGAGCTTATTATATGCTGAAAAGTCCGTGCATATACTTTCTCCATGCAGATGTTTCCTGTTGCAGTCACATGTGGCAATACATTTGTTCTAAAGCCATCAGAGAAAGATCCAGGTGATAAGAACCCTCGGAGTGAATTGATCCTGGAAAGTGTTTTATTAGATGTGTGGAACTAGGAACTCAAGTCATGTATGTCCTAACTTTAGCTTTTAGATGAGATGTGAAACTGGTGTAGTTTTTTCCTTGTCCTGATGCAGATCACTGTAAAAAGATACCTGATACTTCCTGCTATATTTTCTGTTTTAGTATAATCTATGACATTTTATATTGTTCCTTGAAATTCAAGAAAAATATATTTATATAAAAACTTAAATGTGTTCCATATTGATCCCCGCAGATAAGGTGATTTGGATAAAGATAGTAAATGAATAAGCTTCTTGAATTGCTTAATTATTTTTTCGGCTTCATGATAGTGGAAACTGAAAAAACCGACTTCTCTTGGCAACAAATAGAAATAATAAGTTTACTTGGGTGTCTTTTTTTTTTTTTTTTTGAACTGGAAGTTTACTTATTATGTAATAACTTCATTGATCATTTAACATGCATGAGCTTAGGCATAAATAGAAATCAACGGGTATTGCATCTTTTCAGGGGTTTCTTTGATGCTGGCAGAGTTAGCAATTGAAGCTGGTTTGCCTAATGGTGTCTTAAATATTGTTCATGGAACTAACGTAAGATTTACCTTTACTTTTCGTCTAGAATCTTTGTTCATCCACCTTCGCCTATTACTATCTTTTGGTCACGGGCAAGATAAAATGTAACAAAGAAATATTTCTTTTCCTTGCAACTTATCTGCCTCATAATTCCATTGTAATGTCACAAGCATTTCTGCTACTGTTTTGTCTATACCATTTACCTTATGTGCAGATATCTTAGCTTTTTCCATATAATCGTCAGACCCTATTGCTTTGCTTTATGCTTTGATATGCTTTCTTTTTATAAATTCTCATCTTCCAAACTTGTTTTGAGCAGGATATCGTCAATGCTATTTGTGATGATGACAACATCAGAGCTATTTCATTTGTTGGACCAAGTAGGGTAAGTTATTCCTCAGCTTTGAATTAATTGCTGCCTTCTGGTTCTTTCTAATTTTAATCTTGTATCTCTAGTCATTTCTTGGTTACAAAATTTGGTTGTCCTTAGTCTTGTCTTATTTATTCTTTTCTACTGTGTAAAGTGTCGGATTATGTGGATTATTTTGAGAAAGTTTTATTAGTTTCCTGATTCTTAGGAGATTTAGCTAGCTGTATATTCTAGTGGTTTATTTTCAAATTTTTAGGAGATTCTTTTGCTGATTCTTAGGCCCTCATATTTGTATTTATACCTCCTGTTGTAACCTAATTCGGTATCAATGAATAAGCTATTCTCTCATTTGTTTTTCCTCATGGTATCAGAGCTTTAGGCTTATTCCTGAGATTTCTTCCGTGATAGTCTGGCCGAATTCCTTCTTCCATCCCATTCGTCCATTCTCTCTTCTTTCTGGTCGACCTCTTAACCATGTCTGAATCAGTGGAAACCACAGCAACATCGGACGCTCCAGTAACAGAGAGTGTAGTCGCTGTCCAGCTCGGAGACCTGCAAAATATTCAGGCAGCATATCGACTGAACGGAAATAATTATTTGAAATGGTCACAGCTTGTTTGGACGTTCTTGAAGGGTCGGGGAAAATTAAGCCACTTACTAGGCATGGGTCCTTCGAAGGATGATCCGAAGTTTGCTGCATGGGATGAACAAGATTCGATGGTGATGTCTTGGTTATGGAATTCGATGCTACCAGAGATAAGTGATACGTGCATGTTTCTCGGATCCGCCAAGGAAATTTGGGATGCTATCTGACAAACATATTCCAAGGTCAATGATGTTGCTCAAATCTATGAAGTTAAGACAAAGATTCATGCAACCAAACAAGGTACACGAACTGTCACAGAATATTCGAGTTTTTTACAAGGCATGTGGCAGGAAATGAACCACTATCAATGCATTCAGATGCGCTGTAGTGAGGATGCAGCGATTTTAAAGCGATTTGTTGAGAAGGAACGTATCTACGACTTTCTTGCCGGTCTTAATGTTGACTTTGATGCGGCCAGAGTGCAGATTTTGGGGAAACCAGAATTGCCGTCATTAAACGAAACCATTTCGATTATCCGTACAGAGGAAGGAAGACGAAGTGTTATGTTGGAGACAGATGGAGGAGATGGATCTGCCATGGTGTCCAAAGCTGTGAAGGCTAATGAAGGGAAGGAAACCATCCCTATTTCACCATTTGTTCCAGCCAATCCACCATTTGTTCCCACCAATCAACCCAAATCTGTCAATAGGGATAGGGACTCACTGTTTTGCACATACTGCAAAAAACACCGCCATACGAAGGACCGCTGTTGGAAGCTTCACGGGAGACCCAACCGGGCTGTTAATGACAGGGGACAAGCACATGTTGCGAGCACTCAATCACATGATGAAGGAGGTTCTGGTTCGCATGATGTGACGCTAGGTTTTCACAAGGAAGGAATTGAAAAATTGAGAAGTTTGTTGGAGACACTTGAAAAACCTTCCACGACAGGTACGGGTGGTACATGTTCACTGGCGTTTTCAGGTATTTCTTCCTCTTCTTGTGCTATTAGTGTCTCAGAAAAAATTTCTCCACATACTTGGGTGATAGACTCCGGAGCCACCGACCATATGACTTACACCCCTAAATATTTCACGTCCTATACACCATGTTCCAGTCTCCGAAAGATAACTATAGCCGATGGATCAGTTATTACCGTAGCCGGACAAGGAGACATTTATATCAATAATTCCCTCACCCTTAAAAATGCTCTTCATGTTCCAAAATTGTCGGCAAATTTGGTTTCTATTCGAAAACTCACCAAAGATTTCAATTGCAATGTAACATTCTTTCCATCACATTGTGTGTTTCAAGAACAGGGCACGAAGAGGAAGATTGGACGTGCTAGTGAGAGGGACGGTCTTTACTACCTGGAAAGTCGAAGTGGAAGAGCTAAAGTGAAGATTCCCCATCTGCAACATTTCTTTCAGAGTCGGTCATGTCAAACAACAATAAAATTTGGCTTTATCATCGTCGTTTAGGTCATCCTTCATTCAATGTTCTTAAGTTAATGTTTCCTTCATTGTTCAAAGGGTCCAATCTAGAGTCTTTTCATTGTAATGAGTGTGAACTTGCCAAGCACAAACGTGCCTCTTTTCCAATAAGTAATACAAAAACTCTCAATCCTTTTTATCTTATTCATAGTGATATTTGGGGACCCTCAACTGTTCCAAACATTTCTGGCGCTAAGTGGTTTGTTTCCTTCATCAATGATTGTACTCGAGTAACGTGGATATACTTGTTGAAGAATAAATCTGAAGTTGGTACCGTGTTTCCCAATTTTTATAACATGATGAAGACACAATTTGATGTAAAAATCAAACGATTTCGTTTAGACAACGCCAAAGATTATTTCAATCAAATCCTTTCTCCATTTTTTCAAAGAGAGGGAATCATACACGAGTCTTCATGTGTCAGTACACCACAGCAAAATGGGGTAGCCGAACAGAAAAATGGTCATCTCTTGGATGTTACTAGAACCTTGTTGTTTCATAAACATGTTCCTAAATCATACTGGGGGGAAGCAGTTCTAACTACTGACCATCTTATCAACAGACTTCCTACGAGGGTTCTTAACTTCAAAAGTCCCATGGAGATTCTAATGAATTTTTTCCCTAACTTCCAGGCTTCCAATAACCTCATTCCCAGAATTTTTGGGAGCGTTGCCTTTGTTCATATTCATTCTCAAAACAGGGGGAAACTTGATCCACGTGCTTTTCGTTGTCTTTATCGGATATTCTTCTACCCAAAAGGGGTATAAGTGTTTCCATCCATCCACAAGAAAATTCTTTGTTACTGCTGATGTTACATTCATTGAGAATGAGTCCTTCTTTCAACATACCTATCTTCAGGGGGAGAATTTAGTTGAAGATAGAGCGAGGGACTTGCTTCTTGACTTTCCATCCATTCCTTCGTCCGTCCAGTCCATTCCTCCCGAGTCTGTTCCATCTACCATTCCTCCCGAGTCTGTTCCTGTTCCAGTTCCACCGTCAGATGAGGGAATCCAAGACAATACTCAACCATTGAAGCAGTATTTCAGGAAGAAAGTTCGCGTTCCTCAATCTGTGCAGGTACAATCTCCTGTTAGTGCTACTGTTCAGATTCCCGAAATTGGTATCTTAACCACAGAAAGTCAGACATCATCAGCCAAACCTAGCCAACCCCTAGAAAATCATGAAAAATCAGGAGATGAAGACCTACCCATTGCACTCAGAAAAGGAACTAGAGCTTGCACCAAACATCCACTATGCCTATTCCTGACCTACCAAAACCTCTCCCAAAGTCATAGAGCCTTCCTAAGTAGTCTCCATACCATAACCATTCCAAGAAATTTATCTGAGGCACTATGGGACAGGAAATGGGAGGATGCTATGAAAGTGGAGATGGAGGCACAAAGAATAATACGTGGGAGTTGGTCGAGTTGCCAAAAGGGGTTAAACCAGTTGGATGTAGATGGGTGTTCACCATAAAATACAAGTCGGATGGCTCAATTGAAAGATACAAAGCGAGGTTGGTTGCCAAAGGGTATACTCAAACCTATGGCATCGATTATCTTGAGACGTTTGCACCGGTTGCAAAGATGAGCACAGTGCGAGTCCTGTTGTCGTTGGCTGCAAATTTCGGATGGAATCTACAGCAATTTGATGTTAAAAATGCCTTTTTGCACGTAGATCTGGAGGAAGAGATATACATGGAAGTTCCTCCCGGGTTTCAATCAAAAGAAGGTACGGTATGTAAGCTGAAGAAGGCGCTCTATGGGCTCAAGCAATCGCCAAGAGCTTGGTTTGGAAGACTCACCAAGGTAATGATTGCCGCAGGATACAAGCAAAGCCAAGGAGACCATACCTTGTTTGTGAGACATTCGGATCCAGGGGGAGTGACGGCATTATTGGTGTATGTAGACGACATGATAGTAACGGGCAATGATACTAGAGAAATGCAAGAGCTAAAGTAGCGGCTTCTGAAGGAATTTGATATAAAGGAGCTTGGGAGATTAAAATACTTTCTTGGTATTGAGGTGGCGCACTCAAAGCAAGGAATTTTCATTTCACAACAAAAGTATGTATTGGATTTGCTAAAGGACACAGGGAAGCTAGGCTGTAAACCTATGGATACACCTATTGAGTTCAACCATGGACTATGTGAGGCACCTGAAGATTCGGCAGTAGATAAGAGTTCCTATCAAAGGCTTGTTGGGAGGCTGATTTATTTGACACACACAAGGTTAGATATTGGATTTGCTGTTAGTGTTGTAAGCAGATTCATGCACAACCCTAAGGAAATGCATCTCAAGGCGGTCCACAGAATTCTGCAATACCTGAAGGGCAACCCTAGGAAAGGTATTTTGTTCAAAAGAGGACAACGCATGACCCTCGAAGCCTATACCGACGTGGATTATGCAGGATCATTAGACGATAGAAGGTCAACCTCGGGTTACTGTACTTTTGTAGGAGGGAACCTTGTCACATGGAGAAGTAAAAAACAGAATGTGGTCGCAAGGTCAAGTGAGGAGTCAGAATTTAGATCACTGGCAGTGGGAATTTGTGAACTGTTGTGGTTAAAGATTATACTGGACGACTTGAAGATAAAGTTGGAAGGACCAATGAGGTTGTACTGCGACAACAAATAAGCTATCAGTATAGCTCACAACCCCGTGCAACACGACAGGACGAAGCATATAGAAGTCGATAGGCACTTTATTAAGGAAAAACTCGAAAGTGGCTTAATTTGCACTCTGTTTGTTTCTTCGAAGGATCAATTGGCGGACGTTCTTACCAAGGGTCTGTCAAGTGCCATGTTTCAGAATATAATTAACAAGCTTGGAATGGAAGACATCCATTTACCAGCTTGAGGGGGAGTGTCGGATTATGTGGATTATTTTGGGAAAGTTTTATTAGTTTCCTGATTCTTAGGAGATTTAGCTAGCTGTATATTCTGGTGGTTTATTTCCAGATTTTTAGGAGATTCTTTTTCTGATTCTTAGGCCCTCATATTTGTATTTATACTAGGCCCTCATATTTGTATTTATACCTCCCGTTGTAACCAAATTCAGTATCAATGAATAAGCTATTCTCTCATTTTTTTTCCTCATAAAGGATGGTGCTTACATTTATTCAAGAGCATCAGCCAAAGGGAAACGCATCCAGGTACTTTTATTTCTAACATTCTGCAGTTGCTACCATGAGTTGAGATCAATCTGATTTTTCTGCTGCTGTTGTATTTAGTCCAACGTTGGAGCCAAAAATCATGCAGTTGTTATGCATGACGCAAGCATGGATGCTACCTTAAATGCACTTGTTGCTGCTGGTTTTGGTGCCGCTGGACAAAAGTGCACGTCAATCAGTGTTATTGTTTTTGTTGGAGGCATAAATCCATGGTGTAGTAGTTTCTTTCCCTTGCATGTTTTGCACTTCTTTTGTGCTCAAAATATCTATAAAAAGTTAAGCTGTTCAACCCAACCACTGCTTCTTGTATGAATTGTTTCCATTCCTCACTCTTTGAGATTTAAGGGCATGTTTCACTTGATTGTAACTGGATGTAATGGGAAAGGGAGGTTTTGGAGGCGAAAAAAAGTAACAAGAAAAGGGATATTTACTTACCTGTTAGGAGGTTGAATTGGAATCAATCTAATTCACTTTCTAGTGTTGACTTACTTTAGGTATAAGCATTGTTGTAGTTTACGTACCAATATGTCCTCCAACAATTAATGAGTGGCTAAAAATTAATGAGGGTATAAAAGTAGTATTTGTTTTATGCTCCAAAAGGAAACAAAGCCATGGGTAGGTTGGGCACCAAATTAGCATTTCTTGTTTTGCAAGTATACACACGAATGGGCTTGTAAGGGAAACACTGCATTTCCCTTTTCCGTTTATGATTAGTAAACATACCTTAAGTTTCGTGAAGTTTCCTCTAAGCTTAGTTGGTGAGGTTTGTATGGATTCTGGGGCTAGGTTTAGAAATCCGGATCCTATGTTTCGTTGGATGGGAAAGAGTTAGAGCTTGTTTGGTAGCATAGAAAAGTGGAAGAAGGGAGAAGGGTTAGGGGATTAGTGGAAGGATTTTGGGACTCATAGTTGTTTGGTACGAGAGAAAAGAGGAGGGAATGGTTTAAATGAGGTATTTAAGTTTTGCAATCCTTCGAAGAACCCAGTTTTAATCTCTTCCAAAATATTCAGAAAAATATTAAAATGGTGTTTCTGTAAAATGGCCGATTTCTAAGGAAGAATTTAACAAATTTCTGAATTATTTGGGTGGAGGAAAAAAATGACTGTTTTTGGTAAATCTCATATTTATCGACTAAAATAATTCGTAAATATGAGTAAATATCATATTTACCGACTAATTAATGGGTAAGTCCCATATTTACTGAGTAAGCCTGGTCATTTTATTCATTACTGGTACATCCAGTCACTACCAAAATGAGAAAAGAAAAGTGGGTTATTTATTACAATTTCTCCATAAACAACAGGGCGGATAAACTAGTGGAGCGTGCTAAAGCCCTTAAAGTTAATGCTGGAACAGAAACGGATGTAGATCTTGGTCCGGTGATAAGCAAGCAGGTGCATGATTGGAGCTTTTGACCAATAAATTCATATTTGCTTTTGAAGAATGGTTTCAGATAAGTTTTGGCTTCATTTTCTTAAGCACTTCATGTTTCTTTTGTTCTGCTTATATATTCGTTACTGCCAGGCAAAGGAGCAAATCTGCCGATTGATCCAAACAAGTATTGAAAGTGGTGCGAAACTTCTGCTTGATGGAAGAAACATTGTGGTACTTATTTTATCTGTGCATCATTTTTGATCCGTTAATCATTTTAGTTTAGTTTTCTGTTTCTACAATATGGATTCTTTTAGTAACATATTAATTATGTCTACGTATTAATGATTTAGAGGTAAAATATTGCATCCAATGATATACCTCAATTTAATATTTTGCTGTTAATAATAACCAATAAGTGCAGATAACTTTTTCTTCCTAGCTTTCCTTTTTGGGGATTGAACAATAAAGTCTGGAGAATGGATGCTGAAATTATTTTTCTTTTGTTTTCTTTTACGGATATTAGCCATTTGAATATGTTATAATGCAAGGATAGTTAACAAGCAACGCAACAATCATTTCAAAGTAAAATGTGATTTCAAGATTCTCTGTGTTTGTCGATGCTCTTGGTTAGAGGTGATGTCATTATGAAACGACATTGCTTTCGAGAGATATGCCGTTCTTCTAAATAGCATGACATAGATGTGTAAACTTTTAATTTCCACTTTTACCGCCAAAAAAAAAGAAGGAATAAAATGGTAACTACTACGTGATTTAGAACACATAATTTTTGGTATCACTTGTAAGGTTTCATTTCATACCTCCCTCAAGAAAAAAATCTCTTTCTTTTTTATAAATTATCAACAGGCGTTAGAACAGTTTGCAAGTTTTCCTTTTCTCCATTATGATTAAACATACCATTAAACAGCTTTTTCTGTTGATATTTGTTTTTTTTTTTGTTTTGTTTTTTCGAAAAGTAAAATCCTTGTTTGCTCTTTTATTTCCTCCTGAGAATTACAGATTAGATTTAAAAACTAGCTTGCCCGTTTTTCACATTGTTGTTTTTTCAAATAATAACTAGGTTCCGCAATATGAGCATGGCAACTTCATTGGTCCCACCATCTTATCCGACATCACTGTTAACATGGAATGTTATAGGGTATGTCAAGTACCTTTGCAAGATGGAACGCTAGTGCGGAAGTGCCTGAATTATTATTATTATTATTATTATTTTGTTTTTTGTGGGAGGGGGGAAGAATGATATTCCATTTCTTTGAGTTCTTTTCCTTATTGACTTGAAGCACGTTTCTTCTAAGCATCTCAAGAATATAACATATTGATCTCTTGTTTCTCACAGGAGGAACTTTTGGGCCCAGTCCTCCTCTGTATGCAGGTAGCTATTACCTATCTCATTTAACCTACATGACAAGTGGGTTATTTTATGTTTTAAAAGATATACTGTTTATTATTCGACACAGGTCGCGAGCATTGAGGAGGCCATACACATCGTTAACAGAAATGAGTATGCTCAAGTTTATACTTTTGACCACCATTTTTTCTAATTATCTTTCGAAGCTCATATCCACTTGCTACCCTCTTATAGATACGGCATTGGAGCTTCAATATTTACAACATCCGGTATAGCAGCAAGAAAATTCCAAGCTGAGGTTGAAGTCGGGCAAGTAATAAGGCACATTCCATTGTAGCACGTCTTGAGCTTAGCTGATCCATGTTTTCAAGACAATAGGACAATAGGACAGTGCAAGTAGTCAAAGTAAAAATACTAAAAATTTCCATTTTCTAATTCTTTACCCTCGCGACCTTAAGTGTAATAGATGAGCAGAACTAAAGATAGTAGTATGTTTTGTTATTAGTTCAATGGCATTGGTTAGCCAAACCCTAGTAATAAGAAACCATCCAAAAATTTTTAATAGTAGAATAAAAACAAATACCCAAAATCCCTCAAAAAACCAAAAATATTCGGACGTTTTGTGAATTGAGTTGTTTTTCATTTCTACTATCTATGTTATATGGAATGGTTTTTGGCCCAGGTTGGCATTAATGTTCCTATCTCAGTCCCACTGCCCCTTTCCTCATTTACAAGCTCCAGGCCATCTTTTGCCGCTGATCACAACTTCGATGGTAGAACAAGCACATTCGATGTTACCCGCTTTAGCAACTATTATGAAAAATGAATTGGATCTGATTTTCTAGTTCTGTGAATTGCAGGTAAGGCAGGAATTCAGTTTTACACCCAAGTAAAGACTGTTACTCAACAATGGAAGGATTTATTGGGCAGTGATGGTGGAGCCTCTGTGGCACTGCCAAGTTCATAGACTAGGAAAAATGTTCTTAGTGTGAATATCTTATATTTATTTTAGTATTGTATAGTCTCTTTATATTTATATTTATATATATATATATATATATATATGTGTGTGTGTGTGTGTGTATGTGTGTGTAATATAATAATTAGATAAGGCCAGACTAATCGGATCAGATCAAGATGTGGATCTAATTAGATAATGTTATAAATTATAACAAAAATAAATCACACTCGTCAATGTATTATACTACTGTTGTACTTTTCTTGTATAAGATAAGATTTTCTTTCCCCTCTTTTTTACGACCCTCAAAAGCAATTGTCTTCGGACTCCATTCGTCCAAAATTTCACTTCCATTAGTATTATCTTGTCCTCCCATCCTCAGCAAAAAGCCAAAAACCAAAGGATCACTCCTTTTGGCGGTGCAAGGTGATTGTTCATATTTTTTATGCACAATTTGTTGACAGATCTTGCAGCTTCTTACTATCAACTTCTATCCATAAAACCAATAATTAATTAATTAAAAGAGAGCTACACTTTGATCTTCACTTGTCAGTTTCCTTCAAAATTTTTCTACACAAGCCTAATTGGAAAATCAGTCGGTAAATCAATCATTTACTGTCTAAAGAAAATTTTTACATCGACTAAATCAATAAATCCCCCATTGAAAAAAGAAAAACTCAATTGCTAAATTCATTATTCTATATCAATTGGTATATCTACTATTTAGTTAGGAGAGAAAGGGGTAATTTTTTATTTATTTTACTACCGTTTAGTTTGTTGATTCGAATTTTTAATTTGAGTTAAGACGTGATTTTATATGAGAGCTTTTTACTGTAGCAAAACTCAAATTTTAAACTCGAATTAGTGAAATGAACGAGGTGTTTTTCTTTTTAAACTTGGGAGAATTTAAACTCGTCAAGTGGAATTAAATGAGAAATTACAATTAAACTATATTTACAACTAGGAGAAAAGGGTGTTTTTGTCGATTAATTTTAAACCTGGTTGATTGGTTATATATTTACTAAGATATGGTATAGTCCAAAATTTTGTTACAAACTCCCTAAAATTGAACTTTTTAATTCACTTATTATTGTTATTATTATCGTATGTAATAGCACTAGTGTCTCTTTACCTAGAATTGAGTTCATATATCCCCTTTCGTCTCCCTATTATGTCACTTAAGTTAAAATTATGACCTCTTAACTGATATGATAATATATATCATATATTTTAAATGACGTGACAGTTTTAATTAACGTGTCATGATATTATTAGGGGAATATGAAAATGTATAAAAATAAGGAGTCATATGAGTCAATTCCCTTTGCGGCTTTACCTAACCTTAATAAGTTTAGGGTTAATTACAAAAATTCTCTTTGAATTATGCCACTTGTAACACTTTATCTCATAATCTTTAAAACGTAACATCCGTTCAATGAAACAATAAAACGGTAATAAAAATCCCCCATTCGTTAAGAAATTTAACAGTTTTGACACGTGTCACATAAATAACAGTTGTTGTTAATCAATGCAGAGCACAATTACTATTTCAACCATGCACCCTAATTTTTTTAGTCTAATTTACATATAATATAAAAAATAAAATAAATCTTCTTCGTCCTAGTGACACAATTAATAATGGATGTTTTGTAATTAAAATTCCAAATTTTAATTAGATTTAAATTTATATTAAATTTCAAACCATAGAGTTACTAAAATACTCATAAAATAATTAATTAAATGTCAATTTTCTTTAAAAACTTAACTAATGAGCTTTTGTTAACATTTTATTGTTTAAGAGAAATAATTATTATGTTTTAAAAATTAAAAAGTAAAGTGTTACAAAAGTTATAATTTAAGAGGAATTTTTATTTAATTCATAAATTTATCCAACATCAATGTCAATTCACTTATTATTGTCTTTATTTTTTTTAGAAAAAATTATTAAATTTATTCGTAAAATGTATAAATTAAATTTTATCTCTATAAATAAATATTCTTTTAATTAAAAAAATATTAATTAAAAATAAAGAATAAAAATGGAGAATGTACGTTCCTTTCATAAATCATAACCAGACTCCATACAGAGGCCCACAACCGGGTACCGGAATATTTTAGTTGTGCCCGTACTTTCTCTCACTAACCTCCACGGTCCGATCATACACTTCTCCTCATCATCCAACGGTCGAACTTGGTTTACAACTCTCAATCAAGCACTCTTCAAAAGCAGAACACCAACACAACTACATATAAAAGAGCTGCTGACGCTGAGCTGAGTGGAAAACTTCAAAATCATCAAATCAGCGAAAGAAAGAAACGATGTCGCAGTTTTTGATTCAACGAGGTAAAACATTCACGAAACTCTGGTTTCCATGGAAACTATAACTGTGAAACTCAGATTCGATCTTACGTTTGTGTTTTTGAAGTATTTGTAGGGAGGAACTTGAAGGCTTTGAGGCCTCAGATCTTTTGCTTGAGGAGCTCTGCGTTTTCTACAGCCGCCGAGCCCTCAAAAGGGCAGCCTAATCCTCTGGTAATCCTTTTGTTTGTTTGTTTCCAGAGAAAATTGGTTCTTAACTTCTTATGCGTATGACTTTATTGGTTTGCAACTTTACGGAGACGAGATATACTTTAAAGAGTTTGGGTGGATTAGGAAGGAACTCGTTTTAAAATAATTTTATTTTTTTATATGAAAATAAAAATGAAAACGTTTTAAATTTAAAAAATTATTTTTAAAAATGTGTTTGGTAGTTTTATGAAGAGATTATTTTCAGTATAAAAAAGTTATTGATGTCTCTCTTTTTTTCTCTACTCGAAAGAGGAGAAAACGGAAATAAAAAATGAAAAACGACTAAAAGTCGTTTTTCATTTTTCTCTTAATTTATACTAAATTAAAAAATCGTTTTCATTTCTGTTTTTTGTCTTTAATTGTGCCGAACGCCGTTTCTCTTCGTTTTTATTTTTTCTTTCTCAAAAAATCTGAAAAACAGAAACAAAAACAACTCCAAACACAATCTTTGTTTTTGCTTATTTTTTTGTGCTCTTGTCTGGATGCCGAGAAAGTGCGGGAAAAAATGAACGGAACTTGGAAATTTCACTGGTTTGCTTAAATTTGAACTGATGTAGAATTGGACTTTTAACATAATTAATGGAATTCAGGAAGACTGGCACAGATTTTTGTTTCTAAATGAGTAGGGATTTAAGTCAAACATGAATTTCCATGCTAAAGACATAGCCTTTGAGTTTAACTGATGCAATTTATTTTTTACTTGATTGCTTATACTTATTGTGGGTTTATTCTGCACAGAGGGTTCCGAATCTTATTGGAGGTAGTTTTGTTGATTCACAATCATCAGCGTTCATTGATGTTATAAACCCTGTGAGTGAATAAGATGCTGCAACATTTTCTTATTTTCTTTAGAAACTGATCTTTAAGATGTGATTCTTGTATTGAGAGTTTTTTGGCAAAATTTTGATGGTAGGCTACGCAAGAAGTCGTTTCGCAAGTTCCTTTGACCACAAATGAAGAATTCATAGCTGCGGTATCTGCAGCAAAGCAAGCGTTTCCTTCATGGCGTAATACGCCAGTTACAACCCGTCAACGCATAATGTTCAAGCTTCAAGAGCTTATTCGCAGAGACATTGTAAGTAAAAGTAATCCTGTGGGAAATTGTGGCTTTTGCGATTGTCAATCCTTCGCTGTCCATGACTGTGGGTCCCACATGGGCCCACATAAATTGGCTACTGTAATTGAATGGTTGTGACAAGGCATAAGCTGACAACAACTCTAATAAGTGTTTTAAGGATTTTGTACTTGAGAGTTTTTGTTCAGTTCAAAATTTTTGAAGGCAGTAACTGAAATCAGTCTATAATTGATTCAGGACAAGCTTGCTGTAAATATTACAACAGAACAAGGAAAGACACTAAAAGATGCACATGGGGATGTTTTTCGTGGGCTAGGTTTGTATGTTTACTTTGTTGTTTTAAGTAGGTTTTATACCATAATAGTGGCAGAACAATTAGTGATTTCCAAACTCTGTGAATTTTGATTGGTTTTTACGTTTAGAGGTGGTGGAACATGCATGTGGTATGGCAACTCTGCAGATGGGGGAGTATGTCTCCAATGTATCCAATGGAATTGACACATACAGTGTTCGGGAGCCACTCGGTGTCTGTGCTGGAATTTGTCCCTTTAACTTTCCAGCAATGATTCCATTATGGGTAAGCCTGCTAATTTTCCCTCTTGATGATAAACCACTGTGTAACTACTGACTACAAGTCCTTTTTCACATGTTGGTTTTAGTTTCCTTCTGCAAGAGACAACTGGTTGCTCATTTTCAAGTCTTTGACATTTCAGTACTGTTAACGTGCATGAGGCTAACATTATACTATTCTGTATGTCTACAATTACTGTTATGCCTTACGAGTGTTATTTTTACAAGATGACAATTTTCTTGTTTGTGTTGGTCTGAGTATTTTTCATCACAGGTCCAATAAATTAGTTATAAAATCTAATTGTTTGTTTCATAATCTTACTGCAGATGTTCCCAGTTGCAGTTACATGCGGAAATACATTTGTTTTAAAGCCATCGGAAAAAGATCCAGGTGATATGTTCAGACCGGGATGTATAGATTCCTTGAGTATTGTCCCTAAAGAGTAAATAATCTATCTGTAGAGAGTGTATTTATGAGGATTTACTTAGAAACATCTTTTCTTTGTCTGGAAGCTTATGCTTTATGAGGAATACCGAATTCCTTGATGAAAGTTCTACACTTGCCTAATCTTAGAAAGATGCAGGACAAGACGTAAATGTACTTAAACTATTGGTCTCAGCATTAATTTAGGGTCAGGTATTTTGGTGGGTAGATACGGATAGTCCTCTCTGGCACCTAATTTTATGTAAGTATAAGTCAAATATGCAGCAAGAAATTCTTTTGGCTGTATCTCGGGCTTCTACGTAATTTGATGTTCCTGTACAAATGAAATCATTATTTCAGTTATTACCTCATATATTAACATCCCTTTGCCTGTCATCCCCACATTGCACTTTTTTGCTATTATCTCTTTGGCTCATTGTACATATGATGCCTCCTATGATATGAAAAGCGTTCAATATCTTCTTTGCATTGTTATATAAGGGTTGCATGCAACTAGAATATACATGCTTTTACGTGAAACTGATTGGAAGTTGTGTTGTTTCTGCAGGCGCTTCAATAATACTTGCAGAGTTAGCAATGGAAGCTGGTTTGCCTAAGGGTGTCTTGAATATTGTTCATGGAACAAATGTATGCAGTACGCATGTAGTTCAACTGATTTTTCCTCACTCTACATGCTTCATTGACCTTTATTTATTCCTTACTAAACAGATTCATTGCTTATGTGTGATCTCTTGTTGATCTTCAATTTTATCATGGTGAATATTAGAACTCAATCATGGCATGAAGATGTTAGCTATTGCAGTTAAAAACTCTTAATGCTATACTAGAAATCTAGAACTTTCCTGCTTTTACCAAGAGGGGACAGGGTTTACTGAAAGTGAGATGCTACTTTTTGCATAGGAGACTATGAATTGGAAGATATTACCACTGAATTGGTGTCAATATGTTTCCCCTTTTATGGTTCTCAGCCTTATGGCATCCCGATGAGTATCGCTTTGTGCAGGATATCGTGAATGCAATTTGTGATGATGATGATATCAAAGCTGTATCATTCGTAGGTTCCAACACTGTAAGTACCATAAAGCATATCTTCATTTTTTTTTTTCAGTTGAGAAAGCATTTCTTTAATATATATCCTATCCACTACTTTTATAAGAATAATGAAACAAATTCTTAATGCTTAATATAAAGCATGTCAAATGATTGAGGATATGCACAATAAAGAGGCATCAAGCCTGATGACGGTTGTCTTAGATCACGATTTGAACTTCGTGTGAAAAGGTTCATGCCTTACACAAGATGCATGTGAAAATGGATTTTGTTTCTGTTTACATTGACGTATCTTTTAGTTTGGAATGGATTCCGTATGTTGGAATATTTGAGAATAAAGTGTACTTGCAAGCTTAGCCTGGTAGGAAGTTCACGACAACCTCAACATTGAGGTCTTGAGTTCAAAGAAAGATCAGAAGTAACATAGGCCTTGTTTCTATTTGAATAAGTTATGTTTCATTCTGTTATCTCTTTGGGGGACTTTCTTCCCCTTTCAAAATAGAAGGGAGTAGGCTGCTTATTTGTACAAGAAGTTATCCGTACTTTATTGTTGCTCCACCAACAACTGAGCAATATGCATATGTTTATGTAGCAGAATTATTTGTACTTACTTGATATTGCCATTTTCTCAATGACTTCTTCAGCAGTTTTTAATGGATTTGTTTTTCTCTACTGGATCTTATGTGTACATCTTTATTTTACATTAAAAGGCTGGCATGCATATATATTCAAGGGCAGCAGCTAAAGGGAAACGTGTTCAGGTAAGTCAAATTCAGCTCCTTTGGGAAAAAAAAAAAAAGAAAAAGAAAAGTATGAATAGTTTTGTTTGTTCCTTTCATATCCTTGTGACTGTTGAAAGGATCCAACTTCCTTTCTTTCTTTAGTCGAATATGGGGGCCAAGAACCATGCAATCGTGATGCCTGATGCAAGCGAGGATGCTACTTTGAATGCCATTGTTGCAGCTGGATTTGGTGCGGCAGGCCAGAGGTGCATGGCACTCAGCACTGTTGTTTTTGTTGGAGGTGCAAAGTCATGGTATGACAAACTCATCCCTCTCCAAATGCTTCCCTTCTATGAAAATGTTTTATTTTACGAGAAAGACCGTACAAAGAGATCTCTTCTTAGCTAGCATGCATTTTGTGTAGGGATGAGTTTTTTACCCGCGGTATCCACCCCGAATAGGGCGGACATGGGGGTTGTTAAATGGGGAGGGGGCGGGTATGGGGGTTGTTAAATGGGGATGGGGCTGGGTTTGGAGGTTTATATTGTCCACATAAATGGGGGCGGGGGCAGGGGAAGCACCTGCTGCCCCCATACTAGCCCCGATATACATAAATATTTTTAATACAAATATATATAATATATTATAATGCTACTTAAAAATATGCGATTAAAAAAGTTGAAAAGTAATTTTCCATCTTTAAAAATCCTAATGATTCCTAATTTTATATTTAATTTGATGTGATTTATATATGTGTTAATAATATTGCAATATTTTTTTTCCTTAATGGGTAAATGGGTAAGGTATAGGGAAGGCCTCTCCGATATGAATTCTTGGACCCCAAGTAAGGCGGGTTTGGGGGCAAAAATGAAAGCAGGGGCTGGGGCAGGGAAGCATGCCTGACCCCGTTTACCCAATTATCATTCTTAATTTTGCGTCTACGGTCTATATTCAACTTTGCATTCTCAAGGGTTACAAAAGTATCCCTATACAATCCCTCCCCTGTAACACCTTTCAGTTTACTTAATCTCATTAAATTCAACAATAGTTCAGCTTTACCATTAGTAATCCATTTCCGTAGTTATCTGGAACCTTATTTGAAGGCAACACTTATGTCCAATTGTAACTGAATTGGATACTAGGCTAAGGGTGGGCTTCTTAAGGGATTAGCAATTTGAAGAGATAAATTTTTGAATTTTTTAGAATGCAAGGTTGAACATTGCATTTCACTTGAACATAATGGAGAATTTTGTAATTTTTCCTTACGGTACCAACATACAGCTTTTAGTAAAATTGATTCTTTTCACTTTAACAACTTAATCACCAAAGTGATCGCGCATTGCAGAGTGTCTTAGTTGTAAATTGTAGTTTTCCTCTTAGCCAAATGATTTTATATATGTATTAAATCATTTCTGAAAACATTTATCCACCTATGCTCACCCTGTAGGGACTGAGGTTTCTTCGAGGAGTTCCACCTGTTATTAACTTTTATCTACCTTGTTATGCAAATTCCATATTTTGTATTTATTTCTACCCATAGGCCTCAGAAAAGGTAATGCATCTATGCAAGACCCTTAATGTCTCAAGCACAGGGTATCCAGAGATCATGAAATTTTCATTGTGATATAGGTGCTTTTCCGAGATTCATTTCTCACATGGCAATTTTTGGTAAAAAAGGGATCGGTCATAATCTTTTTTTTTTTTTTTTTTTTTTTCTGTTGAAAAATAAAAATATAAACTTTTGCAGGGAGAACAAACTAGTTGAGCGTGCCAAAGCTCTCAAAGTAAATGCAGGAACTGAACCTGATGCAGACCTTGGTCCAGTAATTAGCAAACAGGTCGTCACCTTTTTTTTTATTCTTTTTTATTTTTAAATTTTATTTTGATCTTGAGCATACTACTTAATTTTACGCCAAGACGGGGAAATTGAAGTCTTTCACACTTGATAGTTAATTGATTTTGAAACTAGTAACAAAGTCCCTATTTGTTTCACTGGTTTAGTTCTTCAACTCAGCTTGAACAGTGAGCAAAGTTTGAATTCATTTTTGGTAAGCACGTCGTCCGAATAATATTCCCCGTTTAAATTGAGTTAAATTATCTAACTTAGAGTTTAACTCTCCTCTAAAGTTAAACCGTTCAAACCATTTTTGAATAGTAAAAAGATGCTCAGGCCCCGTTCATTTCGCTGATTCGAGTTTTGCTACAGTAAAAAGCTCTCACAAACAATCACATCTAACTTTTTTGCTACAGTAAAAAGCTCTCACATAAAATCACATCTCAACTCGAATTGAAAACTCGAATCAGTGAAATGAACAAGGCCCACTCTCTCTGTTTTTCACACCTACTAAACACAAATTTGAATTTTATTCCCCGTTCAGGTTAAATTTTAACTGCACATCTAAACGCCAATTCAAACTACAATTTAAACTATATAGTTTGAATTTTTCTATTCCGATAAAAATGTTCGAATCAATAAAATTCGAACCAACGAACCAAACGGTATAAAAGTAACTTTTAGTTGTATATACAACCAACTCTTTTGCACAGCTCCATGCTTGAGGGGGTTTTTTTTTTTTTAATAAATTTTCTTTCTTGCATTCACAGGCCAAGGAACGAATATGCAGATTAATTCAAAGTGGTGCTGATAGTGGTGCTAGGCTACAGCTTGATGGCAGAAATATTGTGGTATCTCTCTTTCATTATCTTACTAGATTACTGATTTTAGACACCTCCTTATAAGTTTACAATAAAATATGATTTACTCAGTCACATTTTATGTTTAGTTGATTAGCTGTCTCACAAAAGGGCATGGTATGGGAAACATAAAAACAAGTAATGAGTGAATGAACTTATTTATGACTAATTATATAAATCTATTAGATATGTGAGTCTCATGTTGTCTTGGTTGGAATCGCTGGAAAATAAAACTCCTTTTTTTTTATAAATATTTTCACTTATGGAACCATGAAATTCAGACTCATGTGAGAGGCCAAGGGGCAGTACTAAAAAAAGTAATTTTGACATCTTTCTCTCGACTTGGGAAAGGATCATACTTAAGCTGCTTGGGGATTATAATTATACTAATAGCCTTGATTAGATTATGAAATTGAAGAGAATGGGATCAAATTCACGGAGCGAGAGGGAAATAGGGGAGATTTTCCGGTGTACAAGTCTTCCTATGTCCCAATGCTGCCATCAATCTCAAGAGAAGAGAGATAGTTGAAGAGTCTATTCTCGATTATGCAAATAATCAATGTCGCCTACCACCTAAAAAAGGAGAAGGGAAGTATTTTTGTTCAATAAATTTAGACCTTTGCGAGATAATAATGGTTCTTCAGAAGGCAAGAGAGTCTTTTAATAAGGAGCGGGCCGACTCAGAAATTGGGCCTTCAATAGTTGGGCTTACTAATAGAGACAAGCTATTAAGCTATTTGAAGATGGGATTTTGTAAAGCATCCTCAGAACCGACTGAGGTGAATTCTGGCCAAAAACAAGTCAGAATTTGTTAGGGCTACAATTTAAAAAATGGGATGATGAAAATCAGAGAAAAACTCCCAAAAAACCGGTTCTGCATTACTCTAAGCCACGGTTCTTTGGAGAATTGCAGAATCAAGCATTTCCTTTTTTTTTTCTTTTTATCAGCACTCTAGAAGAGTTCCAAAGAATAATATCCATGGATGCGGGATTGAGAGAGAATCGGATCTTGTCCCAGAAACAGGGCATACAGATGTTGAAGGAGGAGATTTTCTTCCCTAAGACGAGGATGCATCAGGAGATGAGAGCAGTTCGCGATCAGTCTCTTCTTTTTGTTCAACGGAGGAGTGGGTTGGACAATCAGGAAGGGTTTGTGGGTCTAGAGGAAGTGAGGTTTCTTACCGCAATAGGGAGTTCGGAGGAATTAGTGTTGGAGAGCCAAGCAGGTAATAATCTTGAAACTAGCTCAAATGCTTTAACTCTTTCTCCTCTAGCATCAGTGGCTCCAGTTGAGATTTATAAGTATGAGGGTGGGCTAACGGAGGGATGTAATTCAGTGGCCGGTAGAATTGCAGGGGCCCAAAGTTGGGGAAGGGCAGAATTATGCACATAAGGAGAGAACAATCTAATTGCAAGGGTTTGATCAGTTTAGCACACTGACTATTGGTGGTAGGAGAGTGAAGTGGAGTAAAATCTGGTCAGTGCTTCAAAATATGCACCTTCAACTTTCGAGTTCAAAGAAGGGGAATAAAGGCAATGTTGGAGGGACTGCAAAGACAGCCAGAATAAAAGGCCAAAACCTGGAATTGAAGAATTTGGAATATAATATCTGGTAAGATAAGAAGGCTAATGGGGAAATAATCTTTAATGAAACTGATGACTTGGAATATCAGAGGAGGGAACTCTCCTTTAAAAAGAAGGGGAGTTCGAGAGGTTGTGGGTAAAGAAAACCTTGAAATTTTGATTATATAAGAGGTTAAACGGAAAGAAGTAGAGAGAAGATTTGTGGGTAGTATTTGGCAGTCCAGATTCAAAGAATGGGTCCTATTACCTGCCATGGTGTTCTAGAAGAATTTTGGTAGTTTGGGATGTTAGACGAATTAAAGTAGTTGAAAGCCTTTTGGGAGATTTTCGGTTACTATTGAAGTTGAGGAAGGAGATTTTTGGTGGTTTACAGGAGTATACGGCCCTAACCACCACAATAAAAGAGAGTTGTTTTGGGATGAGTTAGCAGGGGTTTGGAGTTTGTGTGGTCAAAGATGGTGTGTTGGAGGAGACTTCAATGTTACCCGGTTCTTGTCGGAGAAGAGTGGCAGCAGCACCATCACAAGGAGTATGAAGCTGTTCGGTGAGCTCATTAAGGATTTGTAGTTGACTAATCCACCTCTTCACAACGTGAAATTTACCTGGTCTAATTTCAGTGATTCCCCCATATGTTGTAGATTGGACAGGTTCTTGCTTTCTGAACGTTGGATGGAGTTCTTTCCGTATGGGCGTCAAGAAGCTTCTGTTCGAGCAGTTTCTGATCACTGCCCGGTTCTTTTTCATACAAAACCGCTAGCATGGGGGCTCTCCCCCTTTAGATTTAACAATATTTGGCTTGAGAATAAGGAGTTAATTAAATGTATGAAGGTTTGGTGGGTAGAAGAAGAAGTTGGAGGTTGGGAGGGTTACTGATGTATGTGGAAGTTGAAGTTGCTGAAAGGAAAAGTAAAAAGGTGGAGTATGGAGGTAGCCGAGGCTAAACGAGTGGAGAAGAGGAAAACTTTAAAGAGAATCGAGGAGATTGATCGTAAGGAAGGGAGCTCCGATTGGTCTTCGGTGTTGCAGCGGAAGGATTTTAAACACCGATTGTTCCGCTTAATAGAGGAGGAGGATAGGGCTATAAGACTAAAGTGCAAATCCATTTGGGCTGAGAGGGAGATGCACATTCCAAACGTTTCCATCGCTTACTAAATGCAAGGAGAACAAGGAACACCAGTTCAAAATTGGAAACAAAAGATGGAGTTTTCACAGAGGAAGAGGAGGATATTACGAAGAGGATAGTTGAATTTCATGCTAAATTATATGAATCGTCGGGTGGGGAATTTTCTGTGTTGAAGGTTTGGATTGGAGTCCGACTTCTACACATGTTGCTGAATCTTTGGAGAAGCCTTTTGAAGAGGACGGAATTAAGAGAGCAGTTTTCAGTTGTGACGGCAACAAGGCTCCCGGTCCGGATGGTTTCACGCTATCTTTTTTTAGGAGTGTTAGGATTTTATGAAAAGTGATGCAGTGAAGACGATTGAAGAATTTTGGAGGTTTGGGATTGTTAATAGTATCACCAATGAAACATATATTTGTTTGATCCCTAAAAAAGTCAATTCTTACAAAATTAGGATTTTAGACCCATTGGCCTCTATAAAATCATATCGAAGGTGTCGTCGAATAGGCTGAAGGTTGGGAAACAATTTTAGAAGTTCAAGGGGCGTTTGTGGAAGGAAGGCAGATTTAGATCTAGTGTTGGTTGCAAAGGAAGTAGTGGAAGACTTGGAGCTTCAAGAAGAGAGGGGGTGGTGGTGAAAATTGATTTCAAAAAGGCGTATGATCACGTGGAATGGAAGTTTCTAGATTTTGTTTTGGAGTGAAAATGGTTTGGTGCTAGGTGGAGAAAGTGGGTAGCGGGGTGTGTCGGTTCAGTTAATTATTCCATGATGATTAATGGTAGGCCAAGGGGCAAATTTGCAGCCTTAAGAGGGCTGCGGCAGGGGGACCCGTTGTCCCGATATTTGTTTACTCTTGTAGTTTATGTGTTGAGCAGGTTAGTTGACAGAGTCGTCGAAGCTTCTCTTGTCATTCTGCTAAGTGTGGGGAGATCGAATGTCAAAATAAGCCAGGTCCAGTTCGCGGATGATACACTATTTTTTAGCCCACCTGAAGAGGAAAGCTTGTTGAATCTAACCTCTATTTTGGAGATTTTTTGTCTAGTCTCGGGTTTGAAAATGAACCGGGACAAAATCATTATTCTGGGCATAAATGTGGAAGAAGAGAGGTTGTCTAGGCTGGCTAGTGTTGTTGGTTGTTCAGTGGGTTCGTGGCCAGTCAAATGCTTGGGTTTACCTTTAGGTGGAAATCCGTTGCAGACATCTTTTTGGGATCCGGTGGTATATAAAGTGGCTAAGAGATTGGACAGGTGGGAAAAGCTTTCTTGTCAAAAGGAGGTAGGCTAACTCTCATTCAGTCAATTTTATCTACCTTGCCTATCTACCTTGTTGCAGTAGCGGGGGTGATTGAGAAGCTCACAAGAGACTTTTCTTGGGAGGGGTTTTCTGACGATAATGCGACTCACTTGGTGGGTTGGGATCAGGTTTGTAGTAGACCAAAGAAGGTGGGGAGTATTGGGTATTGGGAATTTAAGGAAGAGAAATGAAGACCGGTTAGCAAAATGCCTTTGGAGGTTTCCGTTGGAAGCTGATGCATTATGGCATAGGGTTGTGGTTGGGAAGTATGGATTGGCTTCAAATAAGTGGGATTCAAGAGCAGAATTGAGAGTAGCATTCATATGCCCATGGAAGTCAATTCAGTTGATATCCGGGTTGTTTTTCCAGCGGGTTAAATGGAAAGATTGGCTTGGGAGAAATTGTGAGATTTTGGGAAGATTCTTGGGTCGAAAGTGGTCCTTTGTGCTCAAGATTTCCTTCTCTATACAGAATTTCCCCTCTTCAGAATAAGCCAATATCAAATTTTGTGGAGGACAATGAAGTTCAGGATGATGGCAGCGTCTTATGGAATTTCAAATTTCCAACGAATCTAACAGATAGGGAGTCGAGGGAGGTCTTGGAGTTGATTGCGAATGTGGAGAGAACCAGGCTCATTGGTGTAATCCAAGATAGAAGGGAGTGAGTACCTGATAGTCGCGGCTTGTTTTATGTTAAGTCACTATTCTTTTCATTGATAGCTGATTCATCAATTTCGCGCTTTGCTTCTATGAGAATATTTGGAAAACTCGAGCCCCCATTAGGGTCCAAGTATTTTGTTGGCTGCTCGCTCTTAATAAGGTGAATACTCATGATTCATTGCAACAAAGAAGTTTGTTCCTTTCAATTTCCCCAGGGTGGTATTGCTTGTGTAACGATGATGGGAAGTCGGCATATCACTTGTTTTTGCATTGTGCTTGTTAGTTTACCAATCCATCCCAAAAGCTTAAGCTATTAGGAGGTGGGCTAACAATAGTTTAATACTTTAACACTCCCTCTCACTTGTGGGCTAGACAATGGGCAATCGTATGGGTAAATTAATTGCAAAGCCCAACACGTGAATATTTAAGCCCGAGATATATTAAAGACCCAACACATGATAATAATTTAAATGGGGATAAAGAGTACAATTACGGGAGTTTGAAGTCAAGACCTCCCTCTCTGATACTATGTTAGTTTACCAATCCATTCCAAAAGCTTAAGCTGTTAGGAGGTGGGCCAACAATAGTTTAATACTTTAACAGTGCTTATTCCCGCCTGCTTTGGTCTTGGGTGCTGAAGGAGTTTGGTTTCACTTGGGTCATGCCTCGAAGTTGTATTGAGTTGCTGATTTTTTCTTCTCCTTTGAGTTTCAGTCAAAGAGGAATGATTTTATGGCGGGCCACAATCTTAGCTACTTTTTAGGGCTCATGGTTGGAAAGGAATAATAAAATTTTGGAGGACTAGGAGGAGGACAGGCTTATTCTTTAGGATAAAGTAAAGTATTGGGTTTTGTTGTGGGTTTACAAGGATAAAGAATTTGGCAGACCAAATTTTTTGGATTTTATTAGGAGTTGGGATCCCCTTTATAGCCCTACTCTAGCATTCTTGTTTAGCTATTGCTTAAAGCTGTCTTGAAATTTTTTATTATTTATTTATTTTTTATATCTCTCCCTCCCTCCCCTTTCCTACATTATTAATAAAAGTCGTTTCCTTTTCACAAAAAAAAAAAAGAAAAAGAAAAAGAAAAAAAGAATAGATTTGAACAGGCACTTATGAATGACTTAGTCATGCATGATGTCTCTAGCACATTGACACTTGATTTGGTACTTTAAATGTTGGGTTTGTTGTGAATCAATCATCTGTCTACATTCCAACTGTTGATGGTCACTGTGAAAACAATGGACCGTCAAATAATGTGTTTGGTACTATTCTAAATGTTACTGTAAACAGTAAGAGTCAAATAATACGTTTGATACTGTGCAAATAGCGACTGTAAATAGTGATTACTATGCAAATAGTAGCTGCATAGTATATTCAAATAGTAATGTATAGCATTGTATTTTTCAATACGGGGCTAATATAATGCAAATGTACAACCTCAAGCATTTAATGAACTTTCTCTCACTAGTTTCTGTCTAAAAATTTCTTTTGTTAGTTTTATATAATGTTATTAGCACGAATGTTGTAGTCTTGTTACGAGTATACCTTCATTAACTCATGAAAGAGTTAACACCTTGTCAAATCTTGCAAAGCTCGAGTTCGTTGTATTGAAAAGGAATGAACTTTTGATAAAAAATTATTAGACTTGTCCCATTGGTTCATCGGCATTTTTAGAAGTAAATGTTGTATTCTCTAAAAATTTTGAACAATTATATATTCATGGTTGAGGTCATGGATGTGGCCGTAGTCGAGGACATGGTCGAAGAGCTTATTACAACCCTTCATAGAATTCATGATCCAAAATAAGCATCATGATAAAAGAGAATATGTTAATGGAAATTCTTCCTAAAATCCTGAAGATTCTTATTATAGACGCGATATCAAAGGTTTTTGGTCTCGAATTTGTTGAACACTAGAACGCCTTTGTAAATTTTATAGGCATCACTGAAAGGGAAAGAAAAGGAAGTGAATTTTAATGGATGACTTAACTCATCTTAACGTCTCATACGTCATTGATGATTTTGTGAAAAAGGTTATAGATGATAATTAGATAGATATATGTGCTCTAATGTAGTGTTATTAGACTTGATTTTTCATGAATGTTGCGTTATGTATTACCTTTTGAACAATTTCGTGAACTGTTATGATATTTACCATTATTATTTTTGCGCGATGCTTGATATGGATAGAGCCAAGTTCAAAGTTAATCTTGAGAATATTTGCATACCAGATAGTGATACCAACACACGCATCCTTAAATATAAAAATTTACTTCTCTGATTTAAAACCAACAAAAACAATTATCAATATGATATCAAGTCTTATAGATCTGGTTGAAGTAACTGGTAAAGCTAGCTTCATTTTATCAAATGGAACAAAATTATCCATAAATGATGCTTTGTTCATCAAAGTCCAAAAGAAATTTGTTAAGCTGTAATAACATGTATCTTCATAGATATGTACTTAGTTTGTAACTGAAGGTAACATGAAATATATGCATCTTACGATTAGTGTATCTAGGAAGGAGTACATCTTAGAAAAACTACCAATGCTTTCTTCGGGATTGCATTACACATATATGAAGGTGATTGAGTCACATATGGTAGTTAAAGAAGATCCTCAGGCATTAACTCTATGGCATGATCATTTAGGTCATCCTGGTTCAATGATAATGCGAAGAATTATTAAAAACTCACTTGGACATCCATTGAAGGGCCAAAAAGATCCTTCAAATTAGAAAAATTCCATGTGAGGCTTGTTGTCTTAGGAAATTATAGGTTTCTGGGGTAGAAAAAATGTATATTGCTCTAATAGTCTCTGTGCAATATTTACAAGACTTTATAGGGAAAGCATACCACTGAATTTGGTATAGAAATCCCTTGATTGAAGGAGATCCTTATTTCAAGGAATCTCTTTATTTTGAAAAAATAAACTACTTTCCTAATCTATCCCAAATCCCTTATTGACCAGATTGGTTTATAGATATCACTGAATTTGGTATAGAAATCCATTATTTCCACACTCCCCCTCAAGTTGGTTTATAGATATCTATCTTGCTCAACTTGCTAATAAAAAATTCAAAGCTTGGTGTGAATAATCCTTTGGTAAGAAATCAGCCACTTGTTGCGATGTTAGGACAAATGGCATACAAATAGCTCCAGCTTCAATCTTCTCTTTTATGAAATGCCTGTCAATCTCAACATGTTTTGTAAAGTCATGTTGAACTGGATTGTGGGCAATGCTAATGGCTGCCTTGTTATCACAGTACAACTTCGTAGGCATGGTCATAGGTCTTCTTAGTTCCTCCAAGATTCGTTTAAGCCACACCATTTCACAAATTTCATGTGCCATCGATCTATATTCTGCTTCAGCACTATTATGGGCCACTACATTTTGTTTTTTGCTTCTCAAGTTACTAGGTTTCCCCATACAAACGTACAATAGCCTGATGTGGACCTCGTATCCAAAATGGATCTTGCCCAGCCTGCATATGTGTATGCTTTAATACTTCGTTGTTCATTCTTTCCAAAAAATAAACCTTTTCCTGGAGAGTTATTCAAGTATCTAAGAATGCGGTAGACTGCTTCAAGATGTTCTTCATGAGGAGAATGCATGAATTGACTCACTAGGCTCACGGTAAATGTTATGTCTGGTCGTGTATGTGACAAGTAAATTAGCTTCCCAACTAGTTTATGATATCGGGCTGTATCTACTGGGTTTCCTTCCTTGTTTCCAAACTTATGATTTGGATCAGTTGGTGTTTCGACAGGACGACATCCACTTATTCTAGTTTCTTTAAGTAAATCAATCACATATTTTCTTTGTGATACTTCAATTCCTTTTCTTGATCGAGTTACCTCCATACCAAGAAAATATTTTAGTGAACCCAGAAAATATTTTAGTGAACCCAAGTCTTTGATTTCGAACTCGGAAGCTAGACACTGCTTTAAGCGCTCCATTTCAGTTGTGTCATCCCCAATGAGAATAATATCGTCAACATACACTATAAGAACAACTATCTTCCCATCAGTTGAATGCCTTGTGAACATGGTATCGTCTACTTGTCCCTGGGCATATCCTTGCTTCTTCACAAATTGTGTAAACCTCTCGAACCAAGCTCTTGGTGATTATTTCAAGCCATATAAGGACTTTTTGAGTTTATATGCCTTTGATCCATTTTTTCCCTCAAAGTCTGGAGGTGGATTCATGTATACTTCTTCTTCTAGGTCGCTATTAAGGAGTGCATTCTTCACGTCTAGTTGTTGAAGTGGCCAGTTTAGATTAGCTGCAATTGCTAAGAGCACTCTGACAGTATTCAGTTTTGCCACGGGTGCAAAGGTTTCAAGATAATCAATACCATACGTTTGAGTGAATCCTTTAGCTACTAGGCGTGCCTTGTATCTCTCTAGGGATCCATCTGATTTGTATTTGGTTGTGAACACCCATTTGTAGCCAACTGTCTTCTTTTTCTTAGGCAACTCCATTACTTCCCATGTCCCATTTTTTTCAAGAGCCCTCATTTCTTCAAGAATAGCTTCCTTCCATTTAGGAACCTCTAAAGCATCCTGCACATTTTTTGGAATCTCCACACTAGACAATTGTGAGGTAAACAAAGAAAACACTGGTGACGAATTTTAATAGCTAGCAAAATTGGACATGGGATACTTTACATAACTTCTGACACCTTTACGTTGAGCAATTGGAAGATCAAGGTTAGATATGTTTGGTTTGGACTTAATAGGCTCAGGATTAGGTAGACTTATGTGGGTGGGTACTAGATGAGAATTACTTGGAACATTGATGGAGTTCTGAATGACCTGAGGTGTAGACTCTTGACAGTGTTGGGAGGTTTCAGTCTCATTCCCTTGATTCCGGTTCCTTCTCGAGTAAACAAATAGTTCTTCTATACCTATTTGTTCTCTATTTTCATTTCTACCAATATCATGAGATAGCTCTATAGTTTTGGAATTCAAATTTTCATTAGTTAAATCACTCAGTTCCGTATTTATTAAGAAACTTAGAATTTTTGTTACGGGTTGGTCAGTGTCATTTATGCTTTCCCGCTAAAGATGAGTACCAAAGAACGGTTGATTCTCAAAAAAAAGTGACATAACAAACATTTTTTTAGAACTTGGGTCATAACACTTGTACCCCTTTTGAGTCGGAGCATAGTCTGCAAATACACACTTCCTAGCTCAAGGATCTAACTGTCCACGGTTCTGGCCATGTATATGAATAAATGCACTACACTCAAATACTTTCAAAGGTAAATCAGATGTCAACTTATAAGTAGGAAAAACATCTTTAAAAGTACTTAGAGGTGTTCTAAAATTCAAGATGTTGGTAGGCATGCGATTTATAAGGTATGTTGCAGTTAAAAGAGCTTCTCCCCAAAGATAGTTAGGAACATTATTAGTAAATAAAGACGCTTTAGTGACTTCTAAGAGGTATTTGTTTTTCCGTTCAGCTATCTCATTTTGTTGGGGTGTGTCCGGACATGAGCTTTTGATGTACTATGCCTTTTTTCAAAAAGAAATCCCCTAAGACTTCATTAAAGTATTCTATACCATTATCACTTTTAAACACTTTGATTTTTTCCTGAAATTGTGTCTCAACCATTGTATAAAACACTTGGAAAATCTTCTTTACTTCAGATTTATCCTTTAATAAATATACCCAACTAAGCTGTGTATGATCATCGATAAAACTGACAAACCATTTTTTTCTAGACATCGTCGAAACTCTAGATGGTCTCCAAACATCACTTTGAATTAACATAAATGGTTTTGAAGCTTGATATGGTTTGGAAAGAAAAAAAGATCGGTGATGCTTAGCTAGTTCACAAATTTCACATTGAAAAGAAGATGGACTTTTATTTCTAAATAAATCAGGCAACAAGTGTTTTAAATAATAAAAACTTGGATGTCCTAGTCTATAATGCCAAAGCATAACATTATTAGAAATAGAAATAGAGTTCCAGACATCGTCGAAACTCTAGATGGTCCTTAAACATCACTATGAATTAACATAAATGGTTTTGAAGCTGGATATGGTCTGGAAGGAAAAAAGATCGGTGATGCTTAGCTAGTTCACAAATTTTACAGTGAAAAGAAGATGGACTTTTATTTCTAAATAAATCAGACAGCAAGTTTTTTAAATAATAAAAACTTGGATGTTCTAGTCTATAATGCCAAAGCATGTCCGAGTCTCCTGCTTTAGTTTTTTCCACGTCTCTGGTCAAATGGCCGGGCTTCCCTTTGCCATCTATAGCCAGCTTCATGGGCTATGCCCATTCTAGGTAGTTCTTCCTGTTAAGCTTGTGGAGGGTTAACTGGAATGAATGATGAGGGGAACCCCCCCGCCCCCGC
>NW_010367949.1:198003-224791 GCF_000414095.1 Morus notabilis | reverse complement strand
GAGTCATGGTGGTTCTGTCACCAAAAGTAGAGCTCTCTACCTTAGAAGAAGCCGAGGATCTCCTTTCTTGAGTAATGGCTGTAAAATTCCTACTCTGATACCATATAGGTCGGTAGGGCAGAAAAAATGTATATTGCTCTAATAATCTTTGTACAATATTTACAAGACTTTATAGGGAAAGCATACCACCGAATTTGGTATAGAAATCTCTTGATTAGGAGATCCTTATTTCAAGGCATCTCTTTATTTTTGAAAAAATAAACTACTTTCGTAATCTGTCTCAAATCCCTTATTAACCAGATTGATTGAATTACCAGGTCAAAGATCTTACTTTCCTTATTTTGACAGAAATTAATCATGAGATCGTCACCAGCTAAAATTAATTGAATCACCTATATTCTTGAATGTATTCAAGGTGCAGCAATGAGTACATGTACCACACTATAATGAATAAAGATGGAACTGTAGGAAATCTCGGATGAGATATCATAGGAGGATTTTTAGGAGATCTTCTAGTGTAGGAAATCAGGGAAGATTATCGAGTCCTAAGGGGCTGATCTGTTTTGGATTCTTTCCTGATTTTATGTAACATAAAGTATCTATAAATAGAGTGTAGAATAGCTTGTAATTATTCATTCGTTCATAATAAAAATTCTTTCATTATTCTTCATGGTATCAGAACTGTAAGGCTAGGGTTTTTGGGAAAAATTAGGGCAACCTTAATCGCTGGTTTCCGACTGGTTTATCTCTTCCCAGCCTTAATCACTGGTTTATTTCTTTCTCTCCCAGCCTTAATCGGTGGTTTATTCCTTTCTCTCCCAGCCTCAATCGCTGGTATTCAATCAGCTTTAATCGCTGATTTAGTCTTTCTTATTCTTCACTACTGTCCAATCTTATTCAATAATGACGTATATCACCTCTTCGGCTCAATCACCTTCGATAGTTGAGGATGAACAGGCAGCACGGAGCACAACAGAACTTCAGAATATCCAGGCAGCATACAGATTAAATGGAAAAAACTATTTGAAGTGGTCTAAATTGGTTCGAACTTTTTTGAAAGGAAAAGGAAAGCTAAGACCTGGAGCAGGGATCGGAAAGATGAGCTACAGGTGCAGACGCATGGGAGGAAGAAGATTCAATGATTATGTCATGGCTATGGAATTCCATGAACCCGGAAATTAGTGACACTTGCATGTTTCTGTCAACAGCAAAGACAATCTGGGATGCTCTCTACCAAACCTATTCAAAGGTCAATGATGCAGCTCTCATATATGATATCAAGACCAAGACAACAGGTGCAAGACAAGGGTTGAACACCGTGACAGAGTACGCCAATGTTCTGCAAAATCAGTGGCAAGAGCTGGACTATTATAGGACAATTGATCTGAACTGCAGCAAGTGTGTAGTAGCCATCAAAAAATTCATAGAACGAGACCGGGTATATGAGTTTTTGGCTGGCTTAAATTCTGAGTTTGATCTTGTACGTATTCAAATTTTGGGTAGGTTTGAAGTTCCATCCTTGACTGAAACAATCTCCCTGGTCCGTGTGGAGGAGAGTCGCAAAGGCATCATGCTAGATCCACCTTCAACATAAAATTCTGCCCTTCTAAGCTCTAAGTCACAAGGGCTAATGCTTGATGGTACTACTGTAGACAAGCCTAGCCGACCAAATGCTCACAAGGATCGTGATGAGATGTGGTGCACATACTGTAAGAAACCACGACATAGCAATGAGCGATGCTGGAAATTGCATGGGAACCCCTCCACAAACAGCCGTGAATGGGGACAGAGAGGAGGACAATCAGCATCAGGCTACAGACAAGCTCATATGTCCACTCAGGATTCAACCCACAGCTTTGGAGGATTTAGTATGGAGGAAATTGAAAAACTCAAGGGCCTGGTAGGAAAAGTGGAAAATCAGGGACAAAAATCCAGTTCGCAGGCATCAACTCAGGGTATGTGTTCATTGACACTTTCAAGGTGAGACTCTAATCTCTCTTGGATTAAATACTTTAGGTAATGAGTTTAGGAATGCTTGGATCCTTGATTCTAGTGCCACCGACCACATGACTCATACCTCTAGCCTATTTAAAACCTATACACCTTGTCCGAGCAACCGGAAAATTATAGTTGCTGATGGTTCTGCAACCACAGTGGCAGGAGTAGGAGATATTCAAATCACCCCAGAATTAGTACTTCAAAATGTTCTCCATGTTCCCCAACTTTCAACAAATTTGGTTTCCATACAAAAACTTACCCGAGATCTAATTAGTTGTGTTATATTCAATGCTTCTTCTTGTGAATTTCAGGACCCGGGGTCGGGGAAGAGGATTGGACTTGCTAAGGAGCATAATGGACTCTATTACTTTAATGTATCAAGTCAACCGGAATTGAAAAAACCAGTCGTGCTCTCATTGTTTTCTTCCAATAAAGATGTTATTTGGTTACATCATAGGCGTCTAGGTCATGTGTCTTTTTCAGCATTGAAAATAATGTTTCCTACCTTGTTCAAGGGTTTTGGATGTTCAATCCTTTCATTGTGATATTTGTGAGTATGCAAAACACACTCGTGTACCTTTTCCCATCAGTAACAATAAATCTTCATTTCCCTTCTTTTTCCACCATTCCAAGTGTCTCTGGGTATAGGTGGTTTGTGAGTTTCATTGATGATTGTACGAGGGTCTCCTGGATATATTTGCTCAAAAACAAATCTGATGTGAGCCATAAACAAATTTGATGTGAGCCATATTTTTCCCACCTTTTATGCAATGATCCAAAACCAGTTTGGCACAAAAATAAAAAATATTTGCTCCGATAATGCCCGTGATTACTTCAACCAAACTTTGACTCCATATTTTCAAAAAGAGGGAATTATACATGAATCATCTTGCATTACCACTCCACAACAAAATGGAGGGGCAGAGAGAAAAAACCGACATCTTCTCGAGTGTACTAGAGCCCTATTATTCCAACAAAATGTAAGCTGTACTCACGTCAGCCTATGTTATAAACAGAATTCCTTCCAGAGTCTTGGGGCTTAAGAGTCCACTGGAGACTTTGTCTCAATTCTACCCTGACACTCAAAAGTCCTTCAACCTTACTCCTCGGGTATTCGGGTGCACTTCATTTGTTCATATTCATGGCCATAACAGAGGGAAACTTGATCCTAGAGCTATTAAGTGTATCTTTGTGGGGTACTCATCTACTCAAAAGGGTTATAAATGCTACCATCCTCCCACTAAGAAACTCTATATCTCAGCCGATGTCATGTTTGTTGAGTATAAGCTATATTTCTCTACTCTTTATCTTCAGGGGGAGTTGCCTATACTTGAAGATAAGGAGTCAAGTCTGCCACCACTGGAATTTCTCTCACCCGAGTCACCATTACTAGAAACATCCTCAACTGAGTCACCCAGAGCACAAACTAGATCACCCGAGTCACCCAAATCACAGCCTAAACAGCCACAAAAAAACCAAGCAGATGAAAAAATATTTGATCATTTCTGGTTTGATCAGGTGTATATAAGGAAAAGAGATCCTATTATGACTTCAAGGCAAGGACAATTCACTGAACTGACTCCTGGAAATGCGGGAACAATCTGTGAACCAAATTTAAATATATCACCAATAGATTCTCCTTCCAACAGTGACCTTGATCTTAATCTGCCTATAGCTGTGAGAAAACAAACCCGAGAATGCACAAAAAGGCCTCTATATCCCTTATCTCATTTTGTGACTTTTCAGAAATTCTCTCCAAGCCACCAAAGTTTCCTTTCGACCCTAAACACAATTCCTATTCCTAACTCATTATCTGAAGCATTATCAAAGAAAGAATGGAGACTTGCTATGGAGGCTGAAATGGATGCATTACAAAAGAATGAAACTTAGGAGTTGGTTGATTTACCTAAGGGTAAGAAACCAGTAGGCTGTAAGTGGGTGTTTGCAGTAAAGTTTAGGGCAGATGGATCTCTAGAACACTATAAGGCAAGGCTGGTTGCAAAGGGATATACTCAAACGTATGAGGTGGACTACCAAGAAACATTTGCACCAGTAGCAAAGATGAACATCGTAAGAATCTTGCTGTCCTTGGCTGTCAACTTTGATTGGGAATTACAGCAGTATGATGTGAAGAATGCCTTCCTCCATGGAGAGCTAGTAGAGGAGATTTATATGAGTATTCCACCAGGGTTTAGTGGAGTTGATAATCACAAAGTTTGCCGGTTAAAAAGGGCATTATATGGGTTAAAACAATCACCTCAGGCGTGGTTTGGACGGTTTGCCAAGGTGATGATAGCCAATGAATACAAACAAAGTCAAGGTGATCATACACTCGTCATCAAGCATTCGGCCTCAGGGGGAGTCATGATATTAATAGCGTATGTTGATGACATTATAGTGACAGGGAATGATGAGGTAGAAAAGAAAGTCTTAAAGGAGGTTCTAGCCAAGGAATTCGAAATAAAAGATCTAGGGAGGCTAAAGTACTTCCTTGGAATTGAAGTAGCTCGATTTAGACAGGGAATGTTTATCTCTCAACAAAAATATGTCACAGATCTATTTAAGGAGACCGGATTGATGGCTAGCAAACCGGTTGGAACTCCTATTGAACAGAACCACAGATTGGGTGAAGCTCTTGGAGATAAGGCAATGGATAGAGAAGTGTATCAAAGGCTTGTTGGCAAACTCATTCATTTACCTTGCTCGTGCTCGGCCAGATATAGCCTATTTGGTTAGTGTCATTAGTCAGTTTATGCATGATCCTAGAGAAGTTCATCTACATGCAGTCTATTGAGTTCTTCATTACTTAAAAGCACATCCTGGCAAAGGAGTCCTATTCAAGAAAGCGTCAAATATTGACCTGGTAGTATACATGGATGCTGACTTTGCAGGATCACCAGTTGATAGGCGATCAACTACGGGCTATTGCACGTTCCTTGGAGGGAACTTAATTTCCTAGAGAAGCAAGAAACAGAGCGTGGTAGCAAGGTCAAGTGCCGAAGCAGAGTTTAGAGCTATGGCAGCAGGAGTATGTGAATTAATGTGGGTCAAGATTATTCTAGAAGACCTGAAGATTCAATGGAGCAGACCTATGAGACTATATTATGATAACAAGTCAGCTATAAGCATTGCTCACAACCCAGTACAACATGACTGGACGAAGCACATCGAGATAGACAGACATTTCATTAAAGAGAAGTTAGATAGTGGTCTAATTTGTACGCCATATGTTCCTACGGGGCATCAGCTAGCAGATGTGATGACAAAAGGGTTATGTAATAATATGTTCCATGAGAACATTAGTAAGCTTGGAATGGTGGACCTATATTCACCAGTTTGAGGGGGAGTGTAGGAAATCTCGGATGAGATATCATAGGAGGATTTTTAGGAGATCTTCTAGTATAGGAAATCAGGGAAGATTACTGAGTCCTAAGGGGCTGATCTATTTTGGATTCTTTCTTGATTTTATGTAACAGAAAGTATCTATAAATAGAGTGTAGAATAGCTTGTAATTATTCATTCGTTCATAATAAAAATTCTTTCATTATTCTTCAGGAACCTCAAAGAAGACTAGGAATATATGTTAGATATGAATCTCCTTCTACCATCAAATATCTTGCAGTCATTATTTGCAAAGTATTGAACGCCTTATTTGACCGTTACTGTTTACAGTAACAGTTCGCACAATGCCAAACACGTTATTTGACTTTCTACTGTTCATGGTTACTATTTGTGCAGTGACCACGTACTGTTTGAGTGTGGACAAATACTTGATTCACAATACTCCCTCTTAGATGTGTATCATTCATGATGCCTCATTAAAAACCTTGCTAGGAAAATCCCCAATGGACAAAAACCCTAGCAAATGGAAAAAAAAAAATACACCCACTAGAAAAATCTAGTGGGACAAAACCACAGTAAGGGAAAAAGAGTACAGACTACAGCCACGTAGAAAAAGAGTACAGACTACACCCACGTAAAGTTCCCCTCAAGTTGACATAAATAGTTCTTCATAAATCCCGCAAACGACGCATTCCGATATTGTGAATAAGATTTATGAATATTGTAATGGGAAGTGCTTTTATAAAATAATCTACTATATTGTCACTTGATCGAATAGTGGATTACTATGCAAAGAGTAGCTGCATAGTAGATTTAAATAATAATGAATAGTACTGTAGTTTTAAAATTTTCTGCTAGTTTCACATATTTCAGTTTTATAACAAGGTTGTTGTCGTTGTTATTGTGGTCGTCGTCGTCATCGTCCATGAATTTTTCTCATCCTCCTTTTTCTTTTAAATAAGCATTTAATGCATGGGTCTTTTCTTCTTGTTGTTGTCCATGACTTTTTCTCATCCTCTTTTTTCTTTTAAATAAGCGTTCAATGCATGGGTCTTTTCTTTGACGATGGATCCTTTCATGTTTATATTGTTCGACTCTTGAAAAATGATGTTGTTGTTGTCGTCCATGACTTTTTCCCATCCTCCTCCTTTTTCTTTTAAATAAGCGTTCAATGCATGGTTCTTTTCTTTGACGATGGATCCTTTCATGGTTATAGTATTCGACTTTCAGCTTTTCAAGGGAAACATCACTACTAACGAATTAATTTATGGCTGACAAATAGGTCCGGGGCTATGAGCAAGGAAATTTTATTGGTCCCACTATCTTATCAAATGTCACGGCAGACATGGAGTGCTACAAGGTATTATCTCTGCTGTTTCTTTTCAATTTATTCAGGAAAATAATCTGTGGCCCATATAGAACTCAAATGGTGAAATTTCACTTCATAATGTAGTACAACTTTCCTTGTACTTAGACCTCCAGTGTTGTTCACAGTCAAAGCTGATTTCTGTAATTTTGCACAAGTTACTTTAATGGACTGAGGATTTCGGAAAAAATTATTCCATTGTCTATCTTGTTTCTGCAGGAGGAGATTTTTGGGCCTGTTCTTCTTTGCTTAGATGTCTGTTCACTACTCTCTTCCATCGCTTTATGCTAATCACGTTTCTTGTAGCTTATTGGAACTTACTCATCTGTTATTTTTTTATGTCAGGCTGACAGCTTAGAAGAGGCCATAAAGATCGTTAACGAAAACAAGTACTTCCTTTCTAGCTTCTCTTATACCTAAAATTTGATTCTTCTATTGTAACCACAAATGCGGTCTACTTAAGTTACATTTGTGGATAGATACGGGAACGGAGCTTCTATATTCACCACATCTGGTGTCACTGCAAGGAAATTTCAGACAGAGATTGAGGCTGGGCAGGTAAAAAATCGTTTCGACATGGATAATTTGTACTTCCGCTTTTCCCTGTTGCCCTTGGCAATTTTGGAATGAAATAAAATGGCCGATTTGGACCTGACAAGGAGCTTTACGAACACGCTACTTATGCTCATATCTGTTTTTATTACAACTTTAACTCACTCTTAACTCATGTTTGGGTACTCAGGTCGGCATTAATGTTCCTATTCCAGTTCCCTTGCCCTTTTTCTCATTTACCGGTTCCAAGGCATCTTTTGCCGGAGATCTGAACTTCTATGGTAAACAAAATCATTCAGAAACTTCTTGAGACATTTTCAAGGCAGTGGCATATTTTTTTCCCTTCTGGCTGATATAGTTGTATAGTGCTCGTTTCTTAGGATGAAATTATTTTGATTCCAACAGTTTATGTTGGTTTATCTTCTGCAGGAAAAGCAGGAGTCAACTTCTTTACACAGATCAAAACAGTAACTCAGCAGTGGAAGGATTTACCCGGTGGCAGTGGCGTAAACCTAGCAATGCCAACTTCTCAGAAGGCATAGTTAGTTTCCACCCTAGAATGATCTTTCCCCAAAAAAAAAAAAAAGGCATTTTGCCATTATCTCTGTACATTATTCCAGATGAAGCGAATGTTTAGTCAAGAAAATTACTGGATGGATATCAAAACATATATGTTAACGTTGTAGCATAGAAAGTTATGCGAAACGTATTGTAGCATAGAAAGGCCTCCTTAAATGACTTTTATGTTCAAGCAAGAAAATGATCAGTCAAAAAATTTAATTAATAATCAGGAGAAACTAGAAAGGCCTCCTTGCTCATATCAGAAATCAATAAGCCTGCTGCTTGTTTGGTATTTTTCTTCCATAGAATAAAAACAAAGGTTCAGAGGTAGTTAAGAAAAAAGAGATTAAATGTTCATAGAAAAGGCAAAAATACTCCCAAATAAGTAATATACAGCATCCATCTTAAATATTACCAGTCCAAGACTTGCACCTATAACTCTAGCTGATAACAGAACTTTGACTACTTGAGCCAAGTGCATTCTGCTCATATGATATGGGATTCCACGTTAACTGCATCCGGATCAATTAGAGAAATATTACTTTTAAAAGTTGAAAGTTAAATAAATATAAATAATTTGTTTAATTTTATGTCTCGTTTAATTTGTTGATTCGAGTTTTCAATTGGAGCTGAAATAAGACTTTATGCGATAGCTTTTTAATTGAAAAGATTAGATGTGACTTTTTATGAGAGTTTATAACTGTAGCAATATTAGAATTAAAAACTCAAATCGGTAAAATAAATGTAAAAAGTGGTACAGATGAATGATTAGACATCAAAAGAGGTCATATCGCACTTGAATACCTTTCAGTTTCTTTATTTAGGTTCTCATTTTCTAGACCTTCCATTTCTACATTTGTTCCACGCTTGCTTTGTTTTTCTTTCCACTACGACGTCTGCGCCGCTTGGAACCGCTCTTTTCTGCCTCCTCTTTGCTTTCTTCAGTCTTGAGCTGATCACTTGCTGTTCTCCTCTGTTTTACTACGTCACTATTTCCCGGATCCTTCACCGGCTGTCTTGATTTCTTCGGAATCGGAGCTGGGACAATCTCGAGCAAAGATTTCACGCCGTTTACTTTCAGTGCCTGGTATGCAGCCTTGTGTTTCTTCGCCTTAAGGTGGGAAATCTTGTTTCTCTCACTTTGAGTTGTGACATTACATATAGCGCAGTTCCACTCCTGGACTTCACTTGAAGTAGTGGTCTCTACGGGTGCAAAATTTATGTTCTCAGAATGTATGAGATCAGACTCGGTTTGGCTTACCTGAAAGTACATAGGAAGGAAAACGAGTAAAGCATACAGTAAGCAAGGACATGACATCAAAAAATAGCAAAACAAAGTATTAGTTTTCTAGACATTTTATTTGATGGAACAATGAGGAAAGGCAATGAGCAGGAACTTAAAAGAACAACGTGGGAGGGAGACAAGTGATAGCAAGTTAGAAAGTAAAAAGAAATTGCAACACAACACGGAAAAAATAGTAAAAGAAATTGAGTGAGCAACGGAAACTTTTACTGATATATTGGATTGAAAATCAAAGGAACACAAGGATATGGGGTATTCGAGTGACCCTTGCACTCCCTAGAGCAAAGCTCGACTAGATTCTCAATACCATAACATGACTACCCTCTCAGTCCTCCTCCACGTTTTATTTACTAGCCCCCTAACCAACTAACTGACCCCAATCCCGACCGCTATCAAGCCGTTACAACGTCACCCTCCTTCCCTGCCTCATCACAGCTTCCAATCCCTTTTGCATCCTCTGCCACCTTAGCAACCCAGTCATCCTCCAGAGTGGCCGGGGTCCCCTCAACCAACTCGGCTACCTGATCCGCAACAGAACCCGCCAAAGGCCTCTTCCCGCCCTTTTTCTTACGAGCATAAGTAAATCTCACAGGAGGAAAAAAGAAAAAGAAATTCAATGGAAGCATTAGTTAAGCAACTATATGACCCATTGGGCTTCTTAATTTATAAATTACAAGTTTTACACTGAGCTCTGTATGCTCTATGAACCTTGAAAATTATTATTGTAACCGAGAAAATTTAGAAAATATTTCACATAAGTTGAAAACTGTGATTTTAAACCTAAAGTTGTTTGTAGCTTTAAGAGTGAACTAAATTTCAGAAGAAAAGGGTAAGAATTTAAGTGTTCAGCTTTATCTATATGCTATTTTTCCCAGTTTCGTACATGAACCATAACATATTCTGTTGTTGTACACACGTACCCCTCACAGAACAAAACGGCTTGATTTCTATCACTTTCATATTAAGAACTGATTTTCTTTCTGGTCTCAATTTTTCTTTTCTTTTTTTTTTTTTTTTCCATCAGAGAAAACTTTGAACATTACTTGCTTAACTGAAGCAACTTCCTTCTTCTTTATGACCTTCACAGCTTTTATTTCTCTTTCTGCAACATTAGAACTGCTGGAGTTTGACTAAAATAAGAAAAACATGGTAAGTTTAGATCCTCAATAGGACAAATGAAGTATCAACATCATAAATATTGCATTTACATTCAGTTCTTTCCATGTCAGAAAAAATATGTTTTTACCTCGGGAGAAATTAGTTTCTCCAGAGCTTCGAGTCCGTTCTCTCTTACATACGTCTCCATCTCAGCTAGAATCTTTTCGCTCACGACCGGCGACTCTTTTCTTTTGTTGAACCCGTTGATGAGATCTCGGGGTTTGATGAAGATGCATGGCCAAACAAGGTGTTTATAGACATAAAAAGCACCATCAAAGTTAGGTATCACTAGGCAGCAAACAACCATTAGCTTTATGTATGCCCAAAACGGAAACCTGAAATTGGCAAGCACGTCATTCTGTTTTTCCTTGTAAGAACATGCACATTGAAATTTTAAAGAACATATTTCAGAGACCCGGAATTAGCAAGTATATGATTTCAATTATTTAGAAATTCATTGAGCAGTGATCACGATAAGATTCAGAGAAACCTTGCATTCATAAGTACCATGACAAATAACTTATTCACTTTGAAAAAAAAAAAAAAAAGAAAATAAAAACGTGCATCTCGTGCCTCAGTTTAAAAGGCTTGCATATTGCTTAAAATAGTTCCAAGAATTGTCTATTAATCTCTAGAACGCAACAATTAATATTGTAGAAATGCTTCAATCAAACTAACTCTTGCTATTTCCTTGGCACTCGTAACTCTTTGATGATGATTAGCTACGCATAATAATCATACCATGAATGAAATTCAATTTTCTTCTAGTTAAGGACTCCAATATTTCTTCAATTTCCTTTGTACTTACTTGGAACTAAGAGGAAGAGTACTAATAAGCAACATACATAAGAAGAACAAATAACTTTCGATCCTTATTCACATAAATCCTTCAACTAGTCCCATTGCCATGTGACATTCAAATGTTTTTGGAAAGTAAAGCGAAAAATTACCATTCGAGGAGCCTTCCTAAAGCATGCTCAAGGAAGAAAATCAAAGAGAGGATGACCCAATAAGCATTCAACTTTTGTGTTTCTGGAAAGGAATTGATCTCAATTGCCCTAACAGAAGCACATCTGCTTGAAGAAAATAATCATCAAACAAGAGGATAAGAATTCCTCACCAAAATACTACAATAACACAGCCTTTAAGATACAAGGAAGCCCCATTTCTAAACTCATGAAAGCAAATATAACATGCGGAAAAAACAAAAAAAACAAGAAACAAAAAAAAAAAGCATATGTATTTTATATTCATCATCATCATGGTCATTTTAGTGATGATGACTAAGACCCCGGTTATTTCATCGATTCGAGTTTAAAATTTAAGTTTTGTTACAGTAAAAAATCTCAAAAATCATCACGTTTAATTTTTTTATTACAATAAAAAATTATCACATAAATTCAAGTCTCAACTCGAATCTGCAAACTAAAAGCCTTGAAACTATTTTCGTGTGCTGATTGGAGTGTTTGACACCAGATAGAAATTTATAGGGAAGATAACATTTGTACTTGTAAAAAAAGATCGTACGTACTAAAAAAAAAAAAAAAAAGAAGGGTTACAGGGAAGTGGAACTTTACCAAAGTTCAAACACGATAACTTGTGTACTAAGGAAAGAGAAAGAGAATTTAGCAAAAAAAAAAAAAAAACGGAGAGAGAGAGAGAGAGAGAGAGAGAGAAGCTTACAGAGGAAAAACTAAGGCAAGTAGAGGCCTGCATGTAAACCAGAAACAAAAAAGGAAAAAGAAATTATGTGCGTAAAACTGGACACAAATACGTCTTCAATTTCACTAATGTTCAAATTGACTATCTGTTATTAAAAAAAAAAAAAATCACAACTACTATACGAGGAATTAAATGAAACTAATATCGACCAGCAGAAATAATATATATGTATGTATATATAAGAAAAAAATAAATAAAGAACTTCATTTATCACCCTGACAAAATTTTCCAAACTGCAACAAATTAGTATTGTTTTTCGGGTGAGAAAATGCATACCAAGCCAGAACATCTAAGAAATATTTGAGTGAAAATTGAAGGAAAGCGAGGAGACCCATCGTGGAGTTCAACTTCTAAATTTATATACGGATTGTACGGCCTTTGTTTGGATCTCAATTCTTAAAGAAATGCAAATAATCAAGTACTGTTGAGCGTCGAAGCAGGGACCACGAGACGACAATAATAAATTCTTTAGGTGGAAAGTCAAGCACTATCTTTAAAGCACTTTTTTCTATTTCAAAATTAAATAGAATTTCCTACCAACTACTCGACTAGCATTTCAGTAAATTCTTTAAAAATTAATTTGAAATTGTCTCAGCATTTTGCTTTCTTACTTTGCCCTTTAAATTTGAAATGTGATATTTACTCTATTCATCATTTATTAAAAGTTAAAAGAATCCTCCTCCCGTTCAATTGTTGGACGAAATTGGTCACATTAATTTATTTTATTTTATTATTTTGTTTTTGTGCGTGGTTACCTTCTGAACTTCCTTGTGTATGATCACTTCCTAAACTAAAAATTTAAGCTCTTAATTGGTTCGTGGTTCGAATTGTAGTGATTTACTTTGAATTGTAGAATCTAAATTGTAGTGGTTTAAATTATTATTTGAATCGGTATTTAGATACACAAATAAATTATAATTTGAATTGAGAATAAAATTCGAGTTGTGTTTAAGTAGAGCGTTGAAAAGTATCATTAAAGTTTTGAAACATATATTATAAAACTTCATTGTAATATGAATGAGGATTCGTTTCTCTTTTCTTTATGAACATATAAAAAAAAATAATCTCAATTAGAGTTGAAATGAAAAAGTTATGATATTTTTAAACTCAAAATTAAAAAGAGAGAAAAAAAACAAAAAAAAACAATTATGTTTAAATTGTTGTCGACAATTAAGATTGTGAATCTAAAGGAGATTATGAAGTCCAAAACGAACTATTTAAATTACAGTTGATGGTTTGAATGGTCCATTTTTATGTCTGAAACAAACACTAATTTAATTTTTTAGGCACAATTTGAATTAAATTATTTGGTTCAAATAGCTAAACCAAAATTTATAAATAATTCTCTCTTTTTATTTTTAATTCATTGCATAGCAGGTTCAATTGAGTGCATGGCTAAATTTTTGAGGATTTTTGTCATGATTTACACATGACATTCCAAATATGCTTAATCCTCTTGATCTGGATTTTTGCATGGTTATCCCCTGAGCTTGTCAGAATTTGACAAATAAGTTTTTTGATTGACATATTTTCTAGTTTTGCTCTCCTATTAACTATCCATGTGCGATGCACAGTAAACTTCATATTTCGAAATTTAAGAACCTATTTATTTTATATATTCAAATTCAAATAATTGATTATGTTATAATTTTTGTTTCTCATAAAAAATTTATATTTCCAAAAATATTTATGAATTAAGTATACCTTCTAAACTAGTTCTAAGTGATTAATCATTTTTTATGGAATTAATTTTCCAAACATGAGAACTTTCGGGGTAATAGTTAAATAAAAAAGCCTTGTTTTCTCGTAGCTAATATGTTTTTTTTATAAAAAAAATAAAGAAAAATTGTAGTAAATAGTATATTTTTAAAGCTAGATTAAGTACATAACAGGTTTTTAATTTTTTTTAAAAGTAAATAGCAATTTATATGATAAATGAATCATTTACACGATAAATGATTCATTTACACTGGTAAAAAATAACAACTGGTAAAAAAAATCAAAATCTCATTTATGTGGGAAAAAAATCTTTTTACCGACGTAAAAAGAAAATTTACGTGAAAAAATGTTTCTAATTGTCGTAAATGAATCATTTACGCAGTTTATGATTCATTTACCATGTAAACTGCTATTTACTTTAAATAGTTTTAAAATATGCTATTTGCTTAATTTAATTTCAAAAATTTGCTATTTACTACATTCTTGCAAAATCTAATTTGAAGTATTGGCCCATTTTCAAAAGTGTTAAAAAAATGACCATTTTTTTCCTCTAAAAAATGAAAGGGTTATTAGAACTTTTAGTCCTAGAACTTTGAACATAATGATATTTTAGTGGCCTAAACTTTTAATTGTGACATAATATTAGTTCATAAAATTTTTTTATTTTTGACAATTTGAGTCCCTGATACTAAATTTGACGAATGATTTCAAAAATTTAACGTAAATAATCACATCCTTATCATATAATAATTGAAAATTTTACATAGATAGTTATAATAAGTGTAAAATATTATAATTATTAATAGATTTTAATAAGTGTAAAATAGATTTGGATTGGATAAAAATTTTGACTTTTTGTTTCATATACTTTTTTTTCTTAAAACATGTGTTTTTTAATTACTTTATCATATTGAAACCTTTAGATACTATTATTGTGTTAGATTCATTCTGAAAATATATATTTATTAATTAAGGAGTCAAATTGCTTATTTTATTAACTAGTACAATTTTGATTTAGCTTTTTAGTTCAAAGAAACCTAAAAGCATAAACACAAATATCTAGGCACACAAATAACTCGATACTATGGAAGTAATAAACAATAAAACGATAAAATAACTTGATACACAACTAACCGTAATTGAAGTCATAATTGATCATAATTAAAGAGATTATTCTAGTTAGGATTGTTGAGATTGGCGGTTTTAAAAATTTATAAGAGAGCGATAAAGTTCAAATGTAGAGAAATAAAAGTGGAACAAAAAAAGGTTGGAGAGTATTGAAAGTAAGATACTACCGTAAAATAAAAATGAAGCAAAAAAATTAAAGACAAAAAATAAAGCACTGAAAAAAAAAAGGTAGAAAATCACTTGTAAAATACAACAAATTGAGTTTAAAAATAAAAAAAAGATAAAACACGAAAATAATAGAGTTAAAAAGAAATAGAGATTTACGTGGTTAGAGTAACAAACTATAATAGACAAATAAAGCCAAAGAAAAAAAAGGAAAAAAACAATGTAAAAGGAAAGAAAGAAAAAAAGATTAAAAAATGAGCAAAAAAAAAAAAAACCAAAAGAAAAAAAAGTAAAAATAAAATAAAAATAAAAACTTGGGATCGGACATTTTTTTCCTTTTTTTAATGAAGCCTGGACATATTTTTGTTAACCTTACTGTATCTATACGCGCAAGAAAAATGTTTGGATCACTCATTTTATCGTTCTCTTTTTTACTCTCTTACTTCTTCTTTTGACACATGCCATTTCACTTCCTAGATAAAATAAAACATAATTATAGATCATTGTTTTGCCTTCTTATTATAATTTTGCGACTTTCTAATATAACAAAATTTCCATTATAATATTTCTTACTTTTGTATTATTTTATAAATATGTTGAATGCTTTTTTTTTGTCCTTTTCTTTTTTGATTTTTCCTCTTTAAATATGGTTGGTTACTTTTTTTTTAGAAATATTCATCAACATTGTTTGTGAATAGTTGGATTATATAGACATTATAAAAACTTTTCTTTACACATAATACAAACTGTTAATAAATAGTAAAATTGTAGACATAGTAATGTATTACATACAAACTGTTACTATGTATTGTATACACACTGTTACACAGTTTGTATTATATAATGTTTTTATTATATAGACATTCATCAACATTGTGTATTTTTTAAAAATCGTTGGGCAATCTTAGAAAAGACCTTTTCTTTACACATCATATACACACACTGTTACTTTTTTTTTTTTTTTTTTAATGGATTTTATCGTGCTTTTTAGATCCCTATAGAACTTAAAACCCACTTAGAAAAATATATATTCTGTTAGGATCATTATGTTATATATACATATATATAGTGTATAATTATAGTAATACAACGCTATATACTTATATATATAATAATTGGATAATATATTATATATGTATATGTATAAAGGTTATATTTTTAACCTTTATTGCACGTTATGCATATTCTTTTAAAAATCGGTTCAAGTCCAACAGTATTTAAAGAAGAACAAAAAAGAAAAAAACATTTCAAAAAAAGGAAAATAGATACAATAGAAATAAAAAAGTGAGTAATGTAATATTAACGTGTGGCATAATAGTAATTATGACGTTAAATAGCGGTTTACAATTATGCTTTATTTGTCTATGGAAGTGAAATGACACGTCAAAAAGAAAAGCAAGAGAGTAATAAGATGAGAGTGACTTCAGCATTTCTTATGAGTACAATTTGTCTTGTTGTTATTTGTGTTTTTCTTTCTTCTTTAAACATTCGCTTTTCTTTTTGATTTCTTGTATTCTTTTAATAGTTTTTCTTATTATCAACATAATTACATTTTTTTTTTATTTTTTTTCTTAAAATATATTTTTTTTCTTTTTCTTTGCGTGTGCTATGTTTGATTACCTTTCATTTTGTGCTTCTTTATTTTTAGATGAGTATTATTAGTGCATGTTGGATAACTTCCTTTATGGGAAGTATGAATTCGTAATGTACTCTTTTAGAATTATATAGACATAATGAATGAGAGAGAAAATAAATTACAGAGAGTAATGGTTACGTAAATAAAATTACTGAATTGATAATTCAATAGCACTAAAATTAATTAAAAGTGTACAATAAAAAAAAGAAAAAAAAATCTGAACAATTGTATATGTTTTTCTTCTTATAATAAATTACAATGAAAATTAGTTAATGATAATTCTATTCCGTATGACTAAGACGTTAAATATAGATCTATAAGTATATTATTAAGATATTGCAAATTAATAAACTAAATTTTTAATTACAAGCAAAATAATATTCTTAATTAATTTTAGTAAAACATGCAACTTATACTAAATATTTAGTAATAACATGACAAGTTTTATTCACATTTCTTATTACTTTTTCACGATAAGAAAAAATTTTCTATGTAAAATATAACTCATCAAATATTTCAAATTTCAATCCATTTTTTTTTTTTTCCAAACATGTAACTTTATCATCAAAATTTAAAACTTCTTGTGATCGCATGTGAAGCCACCTCTTTGCTTTTTCTTCTTACTCCCATAACGTTCTTCTTTCTTTTTTATCTTTATAATCTAAGCTGCTTCTCTCAAATATATCTATTTAAAACAAATTATTTTTAGCACCTTAGTTAACTAGCAATTGAAAAGAGAATGTTCCACTATTATATTCTTTTGAGAACTATGATTATCGTGTCCTTCAAATATTTTAGTTTTAAAGTGAATAATGTAATTGGGATGTTAACAAATATTTAACGAGTTTTGACATTTTATTTTTCTTAGAAAAATCATAGTCCCATGTTAAAAAAAAAAAGATAAATCAACTGTAAGCATTTTTTTTTCTCGATGTGAGAAGTTATACAATGTAACTGTTATTTTACATCTATAAAATTCCAACTTTTTTTTCCCTTAACATTTTCAAATTTGATATTCACATAATCATTTTCTACATTAAGATTGTTACTAATCAGCACGTGCCACACTCACTAGTGTGTGTGCGCGCGCGCGTGTGTATATATATAGTAGATTTGGAGTCTTCCACTAATTTACTTATTTTCTTTTCTCTGCAAATAAACAAAAGTAGATTCCGTAATCCTTGCACTAATACCCACGCCCCTGCCTCTTTTTTACAAGAGTTAAGTGGTTCTATTACCCAAGGTTTACCTTTTTTTTTTTCCCTCTTCAAGTTGATACAAAAAGAATAAAATTTCGTTCGCTTCACATATTTGAGTTTTCATTTTAAATTCAACTATAATATTTTTTGAGAATTTTTAACTGTAACATAAAAAATTAAATACGACATTTTTTACAAATTTTTAACTATAGAAGCGTAAAACTTAAAACTCAAACAGGTGAAATGAATAAGACTTAAAAAAATACCTTGATATACTTTCTTCTTATATATGATTGCTTGAATCGATTTTCATTTTTTAGCCTTTTTCTTATATATGATTGCTTGAATCGATTTTCATTTTGTTAAAAATAAAAGATAAAGCTCCCGTTTGTTTCACCTTAACATTCAACTTTTCTCATGTGTTCTACGAGAACAAAAATAAAGGATAAATTACCTCAGGACAATCTTAATTATGTACTCCGAATGGAGCATTATCTAACAAGCAAAAATGCAAGAAGATTGAAGATGCAACAAGGATTCTGCCACTTCCACTCTGAGCTACCATGATTTCTCCAACTTTTCCTGAGACTTAAGGTTATATAGGTTTTAATGCTCCAAAAAAAGTAAAAAAATCATAAAAAAGAAATCACCTTAACTCAATTCACTTTCCTGATTTTGGAACAATGCCTTTGAGTTTAAATCAGAATTGTATAAAACAGTTTTATAGCAAATTCAACTATTTGCAGATGTTTAATGCGACCTACTTTTCAGCCAACAATTGAACCTCATTCAAGTGCTTTTTCCCTCTAAGATGAGCTTTCATGTGAACCTTACTAGGGCACCATATATTGCACACCCTGCACCACAGAGACAAATCTTTCACCCCAACTGTTCCAGTCTTTTGCTTCATTGCTTTTTTTCCATGCCCCTTCTCCTCATGCTTTATGCCACTTTTCTGTTTCATTTCACTATTCGATAGACTCGTTTTTGTCTCTTGTTTACATTCATTGGATTTACTAGTACTTGAAGCCGGAACAGCGTTCTTCTCCTTGCCTTGAAGCTTTTCACTCGTGATTACTCCTGGTTCCCACCTGTTGCTCGATGCATTGAAAATGATTCCTGGCAGTGGCACACCTGTGGACTGACCAGATATCTTTGGAGAGAAGACAACCTTGGGAAAGACCGTCTGGTCGTCTGAACTCTTTCCTGGATCCTCCTCAGCTGGATGAGCATATTTCTCTGGACTATAAGATGGGGCAACCTCAGGGAAAACTGGCTGGTTCTTCGCATTCGCTGCCTCGTTCATAATACCCTTGTGTTTTTTATCACTGAGGTGTGAAATGAAATCCGCCTCGCTTTCGGTTGTTACTTGGCATATAGCACAAGTCCATTCTTTCTGGACTATTCTAGAAACAGGAGTCTCAGGAAGCTCTCTTCCTGCTTGAACTTCGGAAACTTTTTCTCTAGTCTCCGTAGGTAAGGCAGTTTTGTTCTTAGTCTGAGTGAGCTGAGGCTCTCCTCTGTTAACCTACAAATACATTGCAAAAAGGCAATTTATAACGAAAACTTCAGTTTTATCATTTTTATCACAATCATGAAAAAGCGTAGAATAGTCGACTTTTGGGAGTTGATGAATAAAAAATGGAAAGCCTACAATATTATGTGATGAGGAGTGACTTGAGTGGTATAATGAAAAAGATAAGGAAGACTAGCGAAGCAACTGACATGTCACAAATTCTACATTCACTTATCACTTTGGCTAATTTCCTAAAAACAAGCAAGAACATATGATCTTCCTTTCAAGTAGAAATGAACACGTTGGCTGCGTCCAATTGCCACTTTCACTAATTGACCACACTAACCAAATGTGTTTCTAAATAGTACAAACCTGTAATTTCCAATCATCACAATTTTTCAAGAAGAAGAAGAAGAAGAAGATTTTCCTTATTCAAGTTACTAAATTTTCCTTACAGAAAAAGAAGAAAAAAGTGCAGAAATAAGAAGAAACCAGTTCGTTTCCTTATTCAAGTTACTTAGGGCCTCTGCATTTGCCGTCAACTTGAGTTGAAATTTCAACTCGAGTTATGTTTTTCACTCAAATTCGTGTTTGGTAGCAAAACTTGAAAAAAGATTTGAGTTAAATCTGAATTTGAATTAGCCAAATAGTGCCAAATCCAAATACGTTTATAAGATTTGAATCGTGAAAAGAATGGGCCCTAAAATTTTCCTCACAGAAAATAAAAGATGAAAAAAGCAAAGAAATAAACTAAGATCGATCAAGAGAAGAAGAAGAAGAAGAAGAAGAAGAAGAAGAAGAAGAAGAAGAAACAAGTTTGTTTCCTAATTCAAGTTACTAAAATTTTCCTTACAGAAAATGAAAGAAGAAAAAAGGGCAGAAATAAACTAAGAAAACATCGTTCAAGCATTACCTGCGAAGTTTCTTTCACTTGATTCTTCTCAATTACCTCCACCACAGCTTTGATATCTTTCCTCGCTTCATGGGGCTCCTTAGAGTTTGGCTGAAGTAATGAAGAAGAAGAAGAAGAAGAAACAAGTTTGTTTCCTAATTCAAGTTACTAAAATTTTCCTTACAGAAAATGAAAGAAGAAAAAAGGGCAGAAATAAACTAAGAAAACATCGTTCAAGCATTACCTGCGTAGTTTCTTTCACTTGATTCTTCTCAATTACCTCCACCACAGCTTTGATATCTTTCCTCACTTCATGAGGCTCCTTAGAGTTTGGCTGAAGTAATTGAAACACGGTCATATTAGTTCATCAGGAAGTCTATTCATCTTTCATTAATTTCTCCAAAATCATGCATGGAGAAACGATTTTGTTTCGCAAATGAAAGACTACAGAAAGAACTCAATGTGCCCACTTGAAGAAGAAACAAGTTTGTTTCCTAATTCAAGTTACTAAATTTTCCTTACAGAAAATGAAAGAAGAAAAAAGGGCAGAAATAAACTAAGAAAACATCGTTCAAGCATTACCTGCGTAGTTTCTTTCACTTGATTCTTCTCAATTAACTCCACCACAGCTTTGATATCTTTCCTCGCTTCATGGGGCTCCTTAGAGTTTGGCTGAAGTAATGAAGAAGAAGAAGAAGAAGAAGAAACAAGTTTGTTTCCTAATTCAAGTTACTAAAATTTTCCTTACAGAAAATGAAAGAAGAAAAAAGGGCAGAAATAAACTAAGAAAACATCGTTCAAGCATTACCTGCGAAGTTTCTTTCACTTGATTCTTCTCAATTATCTCCACCACAGCTTTGATATCTTTCCTCGCTTCATGGGGCTCCTTAGAGTTTGGCTGAAGTAATTGAAACACGGTCATATTAGTTCATCGGGAAGTCTATTCATCTTTCATTAATTTCTCCAAAATCATGCATGGAGAAACGATTTTGTTTCGCAAATGAAAGACTACAGAAAGAACTCAATGTGCCCACTTCAATCAGTTAGTTGTTTTATAATTAACATTGTTCCGAGTTCCAACTCCCTCGGCATTTTAATTTCCATCGAACCAAAGCTAATGATGGCTAACTCTCTGAATATATGGCAAGACGCATCATATAACTTACTTGATTCACCCGTCCATTGTCTGTAGAAGAAACTGAAAGCGCTTGAATATCTCTGACCTCAATATTCTTTGAGCTACCAGACTAAAGCAACCGAAAGTAAGACAGAATTTACATTACTAAAAGTATCCCCAACGCAATACTCATAATTGATGTGCTAATGGTAAATTTAACACTTGAATGTAAAAAACACTCTCTAATGCAGTGTCATTTATTGTGCCAAACTTTCCATATGCTATACTTGTGGTGGTAAATTTGCTACTAAGCGTATGACAAATTTGGCATTTGATTTCTGTTGTAGATGTATTCAATTTTTCATTTAATCATTGCAACATTTGCATTTTTAAATTATTTTAAAATTAATTTATTTTTACAACTTCCAAAGCTTAATGTTTATGGTAAAAAGTAGATTTGGCAGTTGACATAGCATCATACTTTAAAACACAAATAAAGATAACATGTCAAATATACCATTATCACACTTTATGATGCCAAATATACAATTTACATTAACATTTGCATTGAAGATGGTCTAAGTGGCTGAACAAAAATCAAGGTCCAAAACAAAAATTCAATCGAAAAAAATGACATTTTCCCAATTCACATATGTTACAAACATGTCGTCAATATAAATGGCCCCACAAGTAGTCGTATAAAGAAATTATTCATGTAGAAATGATCCAATTTGAAGTATTAAGAGTCATATAACATTTTGAAATCAAATATTTTCTCTACCAACTTTTCGACTTACCTTGGGAGCAATGATTTTCTCAAGAGCTTCAGTCCCATTCTCCCTCACATATTTCTCCACCTCGGCTAGAATTTTCTCCTTTTCGACGGAGGACTCCTTTGGTTTGATGGTGAACCAGTTTATGATACTTTGGAAGTCCATTGAGAACAATGAACACATAATTTGTTTATAGACATAAAAAGCACCATCAAAATAAGGAATTTCCAGCAAGCAGACGATAATTAGCCTAAGATAAGGCCAGAATGGAAACCTGACATGTCAAGAATTGCATATTTAGTGACTGCGAGAGACAAGAAAATGAACCAGAACAAAATATACCCTTTTCTACTAGATAAGCATAAGGAGACCTTGTAATAAAACTCTCGAATTGTTAATATCAAAAAATATGAGGTAAAACTATTTAATTATCATGAAAAACAAATATGTATAGTAGAATTACCATTCTAATAGAGATAAAGTGTGTTCAAGAAGCAAAATCAAAGAGAAGACAACCCAGTAAGTACTCAATTTTTGAGTGTCCAAAACAGAATTTGTCTCAATCGCTCTTACGGAAGCACATCTGTATATATATAAATATAAACAAGTAGAAAAATTATATTTCTCTGATCACGACTGTTGGTAACTGTGGTAAATCAATTTAAATGTACTCATTGCTAGACAGGAAAAATTAAAAAAGAAAATAATAAACTCATTGCTAGACAGGAAAATTAATAAAAAAAATAATCATAATAAAAAGTAAAGTTGTAAATCAATAAAAACAAAATACGTGAAAATAATAGAAAATTGTTAGATTGGGTAAGTTAAACAAAAGAAAGTGAGAGTGATAAGGAAGCTTACAAAGGATACGTCAGGGCAAGAAGAGGCCTGCATTTAAAGCCAGAAAACATAAATTAAGTAAATAAAAAAAGAAGAATGTGTTAGACCGAAAAGTTAAAAAAAAAAAAAAAACAAAAAACAAAAATGATTAAAATTGAAAGCATACCATGCAAGAACATCGACGCAATATTTGACGAAAAATAGAAGAAACCCCGCAAGACCCATCTCCAAGTTTTGGACCTCCTTTGCTTTGATATCTGTGTTTTTGTCCCAAACAAATAGTATTCTGATCGAATCTTTATAATGGCGGAGACTTAAAACTAGACCCGAAGAGACGAAAAATAAAATAAAAAATAAAAAAAAAGGAAGTCTACGCGACGAAGAAACCTTAAAACCAGAAGAAAAGAAGCTTCAGAGGGAAGTCAAACAGTTGCTAAACTCGTTCTTCGTTTGTTTCCTAGGAAGCACGACTGGTTTCACATCCTCTTGTCGGCTTTACCAAAATAATATCTTGGTTAAAAAAAAAAAAACTCATTTAGACAAAAAAAAAAAAAAAGTGACAACAAAATTATTAGATATATTAAAGGAAGGGGGTTTAAACTGTTCACCCACTCACAATAGCGTAAAAGTTTTTTTTCCCTTATTTATCCTCGGACTTTTTCTTTTTTTTCTCTTAGAGGTTGATTAGTTAGGAGATTTATTTCTGCTCTCTCTTTTTCTCGAGCGCAGCCTCTTCCATTTTTCTTCCTGTTAAAAATTTGGCCTCCATTTTTTGTTCCTTTGATTCTTTCTTGATTATTTTGTGCTGTTGTCATTAGCGATTTTGCTACTGATTATTGTGGGTTTTCGGTGATTTTTTTCCCCCCGTTCCCTTTCTTCATTTCCCTCTTCTCTTCGGCTATTTTTTGTTTCTTCGTTCCTTTGATTGTCTGCTGATCATCTTCTACTGTTGTCATTAGAAATAATGCTATGACTTATTGTGGGTTTCCTTTCTTCTCTTCCCTGTTCTTTTCGGCCATTCTTTGTTTTTTTTTGTTTTTTTTTTTTCGTGCTCTTTTGATCTGCGAATTTGCATGGCTTATTGTGGGTTTCCTTTCTTCTCTCCCCTGTTCTCTTCGGCCATTCTTTGGTGCTTTTTTTTTTGTGCTCTTTTGATCTGCGGATTTGCATTTTTTTTTTTTTTTTTTTTCTGTGTTCTTACCAGAGTGAATGTTCTGGAATGCATATTTTGTGTTATGTACATTTTATTCCCTCCCTTTTTATCAAACCTCTGCTGTTTCTGTTTTGCTCTTTTGATTCAGAAATTTGTATGGGCCCTTTTTCCCTTCTCACCGGTGTGAATATTCTGGAAATTTCTTCAACTACTTAAATTTTATTTTATTTTTATTTTGGAAATTTTTTTCTTCACTAATGATTGTCGATTTCTTCTGCACTGCTCTTCTCTTTGCAGCAGTTTGTTTGTCCACAGAGGGATTTAGACACGTATGTTTGGATTTCCACAAGGCTGATTTTTGTAGGTAAATGCCCCCTTTCTCTTTCTCGGTGCAAATTGTTCCTGAATCATTTTTTCTTTTTTTTTTTGCATTTAATGGTTACATGATTTGTAATGCTGATCTGTGATTCCTATGATCTCGCTTTGTACTTTTTCTTGATTATTTGTAACCTTACCGTTGTAAAGATATTAAATGAGCTAGGGATTTTTTTCACTTTTACTGTGCATAATATATGCAGTATATTCTCCCTATTTCTCTCGATTGATTATGCTTTGATTTTTTCCTTCCTATTTTTGTTTCTCGCATTTTTTTTTCCCTCTTTTTTTTTTTTTTTTTACCCCTTGCTCAGTATTTGTCCACGGACTTAATTGTATTAGATGTGATATTCTCATTGGTCATCTTAGTCTTTATATATGTGCAAATACTATTGGCGTAGGTTAATTTATTGTCTAACTTCTCTGCCCTTTCTTCGCTTAGACCTGATATCGTGTCCTTTCTATTTCAGTGTTGGTCATTTACTACCTTTCTTTACCTTGTCCAATTTACTGCTCTATTGTCTTAGTTCTGTCTTTTTCCTTCCTCGATGGCATTGGTTACTTAAGGCAGTGCTCACAATATCTTAGGTACTTACTATTAGGACCCGTTTAGTTCGCTGATTTGAGTTTTTAATTTGAGTTGATATGTGGTTTTATGTGAGAGCTTTTTACTGTAGTAAAAAAGTTAGATGTGACTGTTTCTGAGAGCTTTTTACTATAACAAAACTCGAATTCTAAACTCAAATCGGTGAAATAAACGGAGCCTTAAAGATTTCTGTCTTGATGTTTTTATTATTCTTTGTCAATGCTAAGTGTGTTGGTTTGTTCAATTATTAATACTATGTGTTATTTCCTATAGTGTTTAAAAAAGTTAATTCCTATTCATTATCAATAAGAGGACGTTTGGTTCATGGATTAGAACCATGTTATTAGAATCATTTTCGATTTACGTGTATTTTTTGTGAGAGAAAATAACGTAGCGAACCACGAACTATGATTCGAATCAGGGGACGAATCTCCTAACCAAACAACCCAAAAATCTTAATGATCTATAGTTTTCTTCTTTTGTATTCTTAATTTATTTCATAATAGTATATAAGTGGTTTATTTTTACATAATATATTTCTCATGTTTAATTGATTTTAGTGTATGTCAATGCTTATTACAATTGTTTTATATGTGCTTATTGCTATGTAACATATTTAAAAATTGTTATGAATGTACTTCTTATTCATGTGGATTCTATCTTTAAATTCTAATTTTGCTAGTAGTTTTTTTATTATAATTGTCTAAATATTCTTTTTTTCCCCTTTTTTTACTTGATCTAACCCTTTTCGGTTTTTGGCTGTGCTATTTTATCTTTGCCTGCTTATTCTTCAGTCTTTTAAATTTTGTCTGTTGTGCGTGGATTTGGGTGGCTGATATTCTCTACTTAAGGCAATTTTGAGACCGTTGTAGATACTGTCCATGACTCTTCCTCATATTGCCTTAATATTTGTTGTTATTGGATATATTAATTTGCGATGCTGCTATTAGTTTTATTGTTTGTTATGCCGTTGGGAAAAACCTGTTTTTGTTATGATTATTTCATGTGTTTTGTTAACATATAGCAATGACATATTGAATCTATTTTCATCTGTTTTATAGTTACATATATATGAATGCAGTTATTTTTGCCTAGCATGTTCTATCTTTATTTAGCCTTGCTAAATGGTAATAATCATTATAATCAGTTTTGGTCTTCTTAATTCTATGTAATCTATGTAAAAATTATTATCAATAATTCTTCCCTATTTGGATTTCGGTTTTCTCTATCTTCTTTAACCAGAACAGTCCAAATGTTTTTCTTTTTCTTTTTTTTTTCCTTCCTTTCGTATGTGGCAATGATGATTAAAAATAACTTTGGTCTCTTTAATTTTGATGAATTTGTTCAAAAATTGTCGTGAATAAGTTCTTTTTATTTGAGTTTTGATTTTGTTTATTCTCTTGATCATGACAATTTAAATGCTTCTTTTCTTCTTCTTTTTTTTTTCCTTGAATCCAAGTACATCACATTTTAAATTCTTACTCCAGTTAAATTTGAACTTCATCTATTCTTCTTTATTGGATTTTCCCACGTTGCTTTTCTCATAATCTAATTTACCTCATTTTCAATAAAAACAGGTAAGATGACTTTGACTCTTCTAGTCTCTACTATTTTTTTAACATCATTTTGATCTTTTGGTATCTATGTTTTAAATTTTTGATTCTGGATCAAACTCTTTCCCCTGCCA
>NW_010367949.1:183137-197950 GCF_000414095.1 Morus notabilis | reverse complement strand
TCCCTATGATCTCCCAGTGCATTTTCCTTCTTTATGTTTCATTTTTCTCTCTGTTATCAGCTTCAGTTTCTCTGATTATTTTAATCTAAAAAGACCTTGATCACTACTTAATTCTTTCATTGCTTCGCTCAATGTCACTTTTTTATTTTATTTGCGACAAATATACGATTGTTGTCCAGTTTTTTCAAAATTTGGGGGTCAAAATATAAGTTTTTAAAACTTGAAGAATCAAAATATAATTTTAAAAAAGTTTTAAGGTGTAAAAATATAATTAAAAAAATTAAGGGTCAATATATAATTTTTAAAAATTAACTTTTGGTAAATAAAGCATTTACTGTGGTAAATATTTACCACATAAAAATTACATATGGGTAAAATAGAAACACCATATATTTTATGCTATTTATTTTTACTATTTTAAGTTATGCTATTTACTACAAATGGTCTAACAAAATGGGTTATATGTTACAATTTTTTCAAGAAATTATTACTAAATAATGAAATGAACAATATAGTAATTGAACAAACAACTATTATCCATCTTTTCAAGTACTCATTCATATCACACAATATAAAAGATTACCATAATTCTCTTTCATCCTTCATATTCTCTATCTCTTTAACTCTCTTCATCCTTCTTAGGGGGTGTTCGGCATGCAGGAATCAGTAGGAATCATATTCCTAGGAAAGTGATAGAAGGTAATATGATTCCTAGGAATAATACATTATTACATTTGGTTCCATATAGAAATCTTTTTCAAATTTCCAGGAATATTACATTACTGTATTTAGTTGTTCGCATGGAAGAAGATCCATAATAATAATAATAATAATATTACTATTATTATTAATAAAAAAAAAAATAATAAGATTCCCATGATTTTGAGATTTCTAGGAATTTGAATAACACCATATTGGGTGGTATTCAAATTATCTCAAAATGTGAGAAAGTGAATCCTATAGTAATCACTTTTCTGAAAATCTAAAAATTATAATTCTTGTACAAAACATGATAATATTACAAATTCTCATTCTCGTTCTTAAAATTACTACATACCAAACGCTCCTTTAATTCCACCCCTCTTACTAAACGAGGCCTTAACGTTCCTGATAGCCATCATTTTTGGAACACCTATAGATTTCACCATCGAATTAATGTTAGCCCTCCAGTGCATGCTAAGAGTTTTGATGGTTTTAATTTTGGAGGTTACAAGTCTTACTAGTCTTTTCAAAATCATTACAATTTATCAATTGAATGCTACGTAAGGAAGAATAGCTAATTTTGGACAGATCTATCAGATGAGGAATCTTATCAAAATCGAAAGCCTTCAAGCGGACTGAACAAAAAATCAATAATCAAATACTGGCTTAAAAAGAGGAGGAATGATGCTTTGGACTCGTGCTTGTCAACCTTTTTTCATATATTTATGATTTAAGAAATTTAGGTGCCTTAAAAGTTTTTTATTTTATAATGCCGCAACTTCAATATTATGAGGGATTTATCCCATCAAAAGAAAATTATAACGAGTTGGATTTATAACATGTTTTATTGAATGTTTAGTAATTTTTGTATGATAAAATCCAGAATTCCAATATCAGCGGCAAAAATCCAAAATTGAATTTTCATTTTATTTTGGCATTCAGTGCCCGGTGAAGGGGTAGGCAACTTAGGCAGTTCCCTAAGGAGCCATCAAGGCCCCATCTTCACCACATAATGAATATATACAAGTCTACATAAATATCCATAAAAAAGCCTCCATTCATTTTTCAAAGCTGAGGCCTCCAATACACGTGTATCCCAAAGGCCAAATTGCAAAAGATGTGCATTTACACACTGACACATAATAAAGTTAGTTTTATGTATCTTGAAATCAAGCATTAATGGATTTTTTTAGCAAAATAAAAAGAAAAACATAAATGTTTATGTTAATATTAATAATGGTTATTTCTCACCTCATAAATCTACAATTTTTGTTTTTACTTTTAAAGCAATGCGTAATCCGAAGAAAATTTTGAAATAAACAAAGTTTTACAAGCAAAAGACATGATTTTTTTTTTATATATAGGAAAAACTTTAAAATGAATAATTTTCTATAAATTGGAATTTTATATCACAAGGCCTATATGAAATTCTCGCCTAAGGTCCCCTATACTCTTGAGCCGGCCCTGTTGGCAATATTTCTCAAAATTTCTCTTTTTGTAAACAGTGGACGGTACATTTGCTTGGACATAAGACTTAAGAATTTCACTAAGTGATAATTTGCATATAATTAAGTGACAAGAACAACACGTATATTTATAAACTAAGAATTAACAGATACTAACAATTCTGCCATTGATCTTAGATCGTTCGTGGCACTGCCATGGCACCAGAAGCCTCAACCATAACCTCTTTCAACTCACTAGCACGTTCCATCATCTTCTCTCCTTGTCCAGAAATAACCTCCAAAGCTTCCACCAACCCACTCATCGTGAAAATCCCACCTTCAACTCTCACTCCAATCCTCCACACTTTCTCCACCATCTTCGCATTCATGAAATGCCCACAGAGGCCTGCAGATCATCGGCACGCCGTTCGCGGCGCTCTCCGCCGTCGAATTGTAGCCGCAGAGCGTCACAAACACCCGTACCGAATCATGCGCCAGTACTTGTCTCTGGGGCGTCCAAGGCACAACTTTCCCCCGCTCTCTTGTCTCAACAAACCCCTTTGGCAAAATGACATTCCTCAGGTTGTCGTTTAGAGACCAAAGGAAAGGGAGTTTAGTCTCTTCCAATGCCTCCACCACTGCTATTATCTCATCATTAGGCGGCGAAAACTCGGTTCCAAAGCCAATGTATACAACTGACCTAGAATCCCTCTCGTCCAGCCATGCCATGCAGCCCGTCGGATCGGTATCTGTCGGCGGCAACGGCGACAAAACTGTCGGAAATCCCACGTTGAACACGCTCCGAAACCTAGATTCGAAGTCGGAATTTAGAGCTGGAGGGTTTATCTCCCGGTAGGAATTCATTACTACAGCGTAAGCTTGTGATAAAACTCGTCCCATCCCTGTTGTGAATCACCTGAGACAAATATCTCTTTTGGCCAAAAGTCCGATATTTGCATGTTGGACAATCCCGGAACAAAATCTAGGGCAAAATCTTTTTCTTAATGATCGGCCGCCCAGTGTTCGCAAATGAGGCCGGCATGGACGTAAGCCAAAAGCGCGCACGGAGAAGCCGCCCAGACCGGGACCCACCGGACGTTTAGTTCTTCTGCGAGGTCGGCGACAAACACGCTTAACAGCGCGTCAACGAGCAAGAAGGTGATCTTTGTCCCCGTCTTTGCCACCACGAATTCGATCGCATACTTGAAGTTTGCCCGAGAGGCCTTGAGGAAGAGCTCGGTCGCCTCCGTGGGATCTTCGGATGGCGCGTGGCCCGGAGGAACGCCGTCTCCGACAACGCCATAGGGTTTGACGTTGTCTGGGAGGTTGAGGACCACTTCTGAGGTGAGTTTAAGGAGAGAAGTCATGGAGGTTGGAGTTGTTAAGAAGGAAAACTGTACATTTGAAGATGTAAGGGCGAGTTTTAAGAGGAGATTGAGTAGGCTTATTGGGTGGCTGCAGAATGGGAAAGGAAATACGGCCACATGGTGGTCTTGTGATGAGGTTTCTTGGGGTGACATTTTTATTCATGAAAGCTCTACTCTATGTCTGTTGCGAGACTTGATATATGGCCGTTTGTCAATATGTATGAGGTTTGGCTTTCTTACGCTGTTGGCAATTCAGTTCCTCAACTGAAAAGTTGTCAATTGACTGCTTAAATTATTTCAAAATATGTTACATAAATAAGTCTAATTGTTGACAGTTAAAAAATATGAATGGAATTGTCACGTGCCCCTTCTTATTGGGGGCCAAATTGAAATTTAACCAGAATTTGAACAGCTCTATAATGTGGCAGATGTGAAATTATATTTATGGCTAAGCTACACCAACTCCAAACCAACCGTTTCTAATAAATTAGGCAGCTGCCATTCAGTTTTTTCAAGGAGTATTACATAATCATATCTCTAATTAATTAGTGCATTATTTTCGTTTTTTGTCTTCAAAATTTGTTCCCACGTTTTGGATTCTCAAACTAATTATCCTTTAGATTCTATAATTTTATTTCAATTTTTGCGGATACCGTACCAGCAGTACTCGAGTATCATCATAAATTAATCGTGTTCTTGAAAGACTACAAGCGTAATTGAATTGTTCCTTTCCAAGTCCTGCAGAACATCAGATCTTGCAGTTACTGTTTGGTGTACACCTTTCAAGATTTTGTCACTAGAATTGCCTAGACTTTGAACTCTCATATCAATCAGTTGTCCCCAAATCATGCAAATTGAAGGACGTGAAAGCGCTTTAACTTGCAAGTAAGGGCAAATTATGGTGAGTATATGTACAGATTTTTCACAGCAAATCTTAAATACGACTAGTTATGAATGCCCTAGAATTAGGTTGTATATTTGTCTCTAAAACTTCAATACCTGCCGCTTTAATACTCATTACTTGAGCCACGTGAAACTTCAATACCTGGTGCGTGGAGAATAATTTAGCAAATAGTGCGTCTATTGACACTTTTTTTTTTTTTTTAACTTTTCACACACATATTTTTAAATCATCTCTCATTCTACTTATTACACATCTTTTACAATTTCAAGAAAACTCTTACAAGGGCTTCGTTCATTTCACTGATTCGAGTTTAGAATTTGAGTTTTGCTACAGTAAAAAGCTCTCACAAACAATCACATCTAACTTTTTTGCTACAGTAAAAAGCTCTAACATAAAATCACATATCAACTCGAATTAAAAACTCGAATCAGCGAACTAAACGGGCCCTAAATTTCTTCATATTCTACTTTTCACACACATTCTTAAACTCGTCATTCTACTTGCACCTCTCTTAAAATTCTAAAAAAATTCCTACAACTAAATTACTCCATTCCTTCAATTAAACTACAGTTTTTATCCTTTTTTCACGTACCAACAAATAGATAACCTCTTCTTTAAAACAAATGTTTTATCAGTTTTATTTCCTATCACATTCTCCTTCTTCTTTTTTTTTTCCCTTTTTTGAGAAATCCAAATGTGTCCCTTTTCTTATGTAGGAACCTCCTCCTCCTTTTCCTCCTTATTGTTATTGTTATTATTTTGAGAAATTCAATGTTTCACTTTTTTCAGGTACCCTCCTCCTCCTTTTTGTTATTGTTATTATTTTGAGAAATTCAATGTTTCACTTTTTTCAGATACCAACATTTTGCTTGAAAATAATGTTAGTACTACTTTAAGGAATTGCAGCATCGTGGAGCTTTGCCGATTGCTATTTTTCCCTTCATTTGTTTTTGAAAAAAAAAAAACAAATGAAATAATTTTTTAGAAAAATTGAACCTCGTACCTTTTTTGTGGGGAGGCTATTTTTTTTTTTTTTTTTTTTGTTAGAATTCATCCATATTCTTTTGAAAAAGTAGGACACAGTAAATTTTAGAATGCAATATATTTTTTTAATGATTGGATGTGTAATGAGTATTTTCTTAAAATATTATTGTCCTTAAAAGTAATTTCATTAATGGGTATTTTAATAACACTAAAAAGAGTTGTGTGGAAAGTAGAAACAAAGATGTCAATAGACGCATCACTTTTCAAATTTGATCCCGCATTAAATTAACACGTGACGTCCTTAAAAGTCAAGTTCATTAATTGGACTAACAAGAAAAACAAAGTATTTCAAAAATAACACTGCTAAAAAAAAAATTGTACAGGATTTTTTTATTAAAATTAAAAAACTTACGTAGGGACATGGTTAAAAAGAGTTATTTTAATTGAAAGAACATGAGAAAAAGAAGCTATTTCAAAGAAGGAAATTGTTAAAAAAATTGAACTGGCAAAAAATATTGGGGAAAAAGAAAACAAAAAGACAATAGACAAAAAGAAAAGAAAAAAAATTAAAAAAAATTAAAAAAAAGAGGAAAAGAAAAAAGAATTGAGGTTATATAGGAGAATATATTTAAAAAAAATTTAAGGAGGGACATTTTAAAATGAATTATTTTAATTAGAGGATAAATTTTATTTTTGCACCTCAAATTTTAGTCTCTTGTCACTTTACCTCCCGAACTATGAAAATTAGTCTATACACCCCCTGAACTTTGAAACGTTATTAACTTTACCCCTTATGTTAAGTTTATTAACATATTTGATGATGTGGCCAAACTATTTTCATAAATGCCCTTGAAATATGTACCTTATTTAAAAATGTCTCTTAACGTATGAAAACATATTAAAATGCCCTTAATTTATACAAAAAAAACACAATAAACTAACAATTTTATTGATGCCATTAAAAATTAATTACACATATTAAATTTTAATGAAATCAATGAAAGTGATTAAATATTAAAAATAATAAAAGAATATAAAACATTTTACTTTAAAGAAATTCAAAAATTAATAAATCAAATATTTTTTAAAAATAAAAAACCCAAAAGTAAAGAGAAAACTTTTTTTGAAAAACCTACTCCCTCTTTGTCAATATTTTAATTTTGAAAAATTTTCCTCTTTTATTATTTTGATTTTTTAAAAATTGATATATTTAATTTTTCAACTTTTGAATTCAATTATTTTATATTATTTTTAAATATTTAATCACTTTTCTTGATTTAATTTAAATTTAATATGTTTAATTAATTTTTAATGGCATGCCATGTTATTTTATTATTTTTTATAGATTACAGGGCATTTTGATCTTTTTTAAGAGATCATAGGGAATTTTTAAATATGGTGATACTTCATAGGGCATTTATGAAAATAATTTATTAAACTATCCCTTCAATAATTACCACGTCGTCAAATCTATTAATGAAATTAATAGAAGGGGCAAAGTTAATAACGTTTCAAAGTTAAGGGGATATGCATACCAATTTTCAAAGTTAAAGGGGCAAAATGATAAGGAAACCAAAATTCATTGGGTAAAAATAAAATTTATCCTTAGTTAAAAGAAAGTAAAAAGGGAGGTATTTCAAGGAAAGATGTTGTAATAAAAAAAAAAGAACTGCTAAAAAATATTAAAGAAAAATAAAAAAGACAATAGGAAAAAGAAAAGAAGAATTTTTTTTTTGAAAAAAAATATAATAAAAGAAAAATTAGAAAAGATGAAAAGTTAAAAAAAAAATGATGTAAATACATGACCTCCTCAGTCAAGTCTAAAAGAAGATTTGACTCTTTATATATATATATATATATTAGATAATAGATAGAAAAAAGAATTAAGTTATGGAGGAGTTTAAAAAAAGACAAGATAAAAAAATTAAATAAAGACATATTTAAAAGAAATTATTTTAATACAAAAAATTAGGAAAAGGGGCATTTCAAAAAAGCATGTTGTGAAAAAGTTAAAATTCTTATTAGAAGCACAGAGTACTTAAGAAAAAACTAAAAAGCAAATAGATGAAAAAAGAATTGTATTTAAAAAAAACATATTGTAAAAAAGTTTAAATGGTTAAGAGCACGGAACACTTGAGAAAAAATGACAAAGCTAATAGGAAAAAAAAAATCAAAAGAAAAAGGGAAAAGAAAAGAAAAGGAGTTAAAAAAAAAAAAAGAAAAAGGCCAACACATAGTCTCTTCCGGTGTATGAAGAAAAAACCTTCCTCGCCTATTTTATGTATGTTAGACATTAAAAATTAAAATTTAGAGATTAGGAATTAGATATAGAAATTTAAAATTAGAGATTAGAGAATAGAAATTAGAAATAGGAAAAAGAATTAAGCTGTAGAGAAGCTTCTAGGAAAAATAAAAGTAAAAAATCAAGTAAAAACATAATTTTAAAGAAATTATTTTAACCCAAATAAATTAAGGGAAAAATTATTTCAAAAAAAGCGTGTTGTAAAAAATTTAAAATGCTAAAGAGAGTGGAGCACTTGAGAAATAACTAAAAAGTAAATAGGAAAAAAAGTAAAAAGAAAAGAAAAAGAGTAAAAGTTAAGGAAGAAAATGGCAAGCTTAAAAAATTATATGATGCTTTATTTTTGTGTCAGAACTATAACTTTATCCTTACAAAAGATCCGTGAGTTTTTCATAATTCCTAAAATTCATTTGAATGCAAAATAGTGTATCTTGAGGCGTTTTGTGAAATACTCAAAACATCAACACGAGATAAGATATGGTTTTAACTTTTAACTTATGTAGGCTTGTCTTTTAGTTTTTCATCTTCAAGCTCCAAATGGGTATCTTGAAATTCATCTTCAACCTTTACAATCCAAGAGCTTTCTTTTAAATTTTCCTTCATGAGTTTGAGGTTCTAAATTTTTTTTATTATTTAAGATGAACACTCAAGAATATTGATTAGAAATGAAACAATAATGGATCCATTAAAACCTTGAAACCATCAATATCTGCCCCCTTTAACTCACTTTTATAGTTGTGTTCCCTTTTCTTAGAATTTCGTTTCTTCTAATTGGGATTGTATAACGAGACAAAATGAGGGATGAAAATTTGTGGTATTTAAGAAAGAGCATGGGTTCTTTTCACAACTCAAATTTTTTTGCGCGTGTATTTTATCTAGTAAAAATTAAAATTGTTTTTTATTATAATATTTTCTCTCGTATAAAATGCACTTTATAACTCAAATTTTTTAATTCGAGTTGGGAAAAGAACGGGCTATAATTTTTTTATGCCACTCTAGTGAAGGAGCATTTTTCTAGATTTTCAAAAAAATAAAAAATAAAAAATAAAAATCCCTTGGAGAGCGACATGTAAAGCCGAAAAGATTGGGTTGGAGCAGTCTTGATTCCTTAAGTTGCTAACTTGGGCTTGATTAATTAAGTTACGACTTTTATAATCATCTTTTCTCACAATTTCATAATCAATTTCTCAAGGTAAAATTATAGCAAATAGGTCATTTTTAAAAAACTTTTGATAAATAACATATCCTAAAATATTTATAGTAAATAGTAAATCGGCAAATAACTCATTTACAAAGCAAATTAAAAGGTAAATTTACCGTAAATATGCTAGTAAGTAAATCACTTTCCCGTAAATATGTGAATTAGCACAAATATTTTTAAAAAATTATTATTTACCATAAATATTTTTGCCCTGAGAAAGAAATTTTTGTATAGAAGAAAATTCGGTATGCAGAAATGGTCCTAACAAGAATCATACCAACTACCAAGTTATCTACGGTAGAACACACCTACATCCATTCGGTATCGGTAATAGGTTATCATGATATAGACGGTAACCTTCTGTGTTACTAAAAGTCTTCCTATTTACCAGAGGTATCTAGCTGCTATTATCTTACCGATAGTACTCTATCGTGTGTTATCGATATTTTACCAATACTAAATTAGGTGTAAAATCTGTACCTTGATTTTCCATATAACCAGCTTTTACTGAGTGATAGTTAATTTCTAGAAGAAACACATTTCCTTATGTTAGGTCTGAATTAATTACGTTCAGTTGTTCGAGTAAAATAAAGTGCAGAAAGTAAAGAAACACACAATATGACATCGCAATTCAGTACGCACACCTATATCTGCGGGGCCACGCCAGACAGTAAATAGTTTCACTATGTTTCAGAAATTACAGACACCGGATAGACTTACTCACTCAAGGAGTTCCTAGATAATGACGCCGCTGTGATGAATCTCCACAGTGATTGTTTAGCGTGCACCACACGTCTTCTATTCACCTGGCGAACTCCCTTCGACTGACAAAGCTTCCTCTCGAAAGTAACAAATTCCTCTCCCGAAGAACGATCCCAATAACGCACTAGGCTCACAAAAACTCACGTACTCTTTTATGAAAATATTCGATTAAACCCCTATATCCTTAGTGGCCTGAAACAAGACTTTTAAATAAAGCTTCTAAGACCTCTCGAGAGTTATTTTTAATTTTACTCAGATAAGCTTCTCATTTTTTTTCTACACAATTCTCTCTATTAAATCAACTCACAATATCTCCTTAAAGAATCAACACAAAATCTTCATGTTATCTCCTCACTTCACCTTTTCAGCATAAATATATTCAATATATATATATATATATCAAAGATAAAGTACTAAGCTTGATCTCCACGTACTATATCACCCATTTATCTCCAAATCCACTTTTACAAATAAAGCTCACTTTGAAATTCAAACATAAAACCAAACTCAACCGAACTTTTAATGTAGCATCCATAATATGCTTTATCTTCTTCATGTGAGGTGCCACTTTTAATCTTCTCATTTGAAATTGAAATACAATCCATATTTCCAAGAGATCTACACAAAATCCGTTCAAATTCAAATCACTCATACCTTATCTTTCTTTGACCAAGGCTTTATCCTTATTTCTCCAAATCTCAACCAATGTCTTATCTACAATCGTTAACTTCAAATCTGATTCTGAATATTCTTTTGTAATACAAAATCTTCTTGAACATGTTTTTTGAATTTTTACAAGATTGCTAATAAATTGCCAACTAATAAAAATACCTAACACCTTAAATTTTGAAGAAAAAAAAATGTACGCAAAATAAATTATGGTCATTTAAAATTAATAAATTTGTTGTTGCTCCACACATTATTCCGGGTTAAACTCTCATTTGTAGTATTTTCAATCACGGAAACATTTTCTACTAGAATATATTACTAAATTGACGTACCCTAATAACAGAAACGTATCTTTTGTATTTGACCTAAGCAATTAATAAGACTAAATAATGAACTTCATTGCTTAATTTTTTAACTCGCAAGTCTACGGCACAATTAGCAACACCATTGGTTGCTGCTAGCCTTGAAGTAAACTTTCCAAGCATTTACAATTATTTATGTAAAAATCAATCAAATAGCTCGCTAACTGCTCCATATAATTAAATGGTAGCTTTATCATTTACCACTTGCACTCCATAGTCTATGGTCATACTATGAAATATTCAAAATATGATTTTTAGTGTGTCTACATATATATATATATATATATATATATATATTCTTCTTCTTCTTCTTTGCCCCATTAAATAGTGGGTTAGGTGACGTACGCGGCATCATGGTGAGCGTAAATAAACGTATTGATCGAGAAAATTTTAGCCAGAACCAATAATCCTCATAAAAGAAAGACCTTGAGATGGACCTTTAGTTAAAAAAAAAAAAAAGACCTGCTTTTCTTAATTACTAAAAAATGACTCGCTTATTTTTATTACTAAACGAAGACTTGTTTCATTAAAGAGAAGTCAATGAGAGCCATTTATTATCTTTTAGTTTTTAGAGTAAGGGTTCCGCTCTATCCAATTCAATCTATATCTATCAGATTGGATTGGGTTGAAAAAATTTTAGATTGATAATTAATTGGAATTTTTTCAAAAAGTTATAGATTAGATTGTAGATTAGGCATTTCTCATCCGTAAATTTTCGCCTTTTTTTTTTAGAAATTTAAATTCTCCGTTTTTTGTGACGACATTATTAAACAAGTCGTCGCAAAAAGTAGTCGTCCTTATTAGAATTTTTTGGAATCCTTTTTTGTGACGACACGTGTCATCGTAAAAATAATCGTTCTGAAAAGAATTTTCTATAACTATTTTTTGCAATGATTTTTCAATATGTCGTCGCAAAAAATAAAGAAATATCTGGAACCTATTCGCGGGAAACTGCCAAATTTTTCGCCTCTTTTTGGCCACGTAAACGCCAGCTGTAACAATCAATATTTACGACGACATGTCGTCGCAAATAATGGACAAATTTGTGCCAAAATTGTTGGTGCCAGATTGGTTTTGGCGCCAATGGCTATTAGCGATGACCTGTCATCGCGAATAATTTATCAAAATTTAGCGATGATATGTCATCTTAAATAGTGAAATTTTGTGCAACGACATGTCGTCGTAAATATTCAAGAAAGACCTTGAGATGGACCTTTAGTTAAAAAACAAAAAAAGACCTGCTTTTCTTATTTACTAAAAAAAGACTCGCTTTTTTTTTATTACTAAACGAAGACTTGTTTTATTAAAGAGAAATCAATGAGAGCCATTTATTATCTTTTAGTCTTTAAAGTAAGGGTTCCGCTCAATCCAATTTAATCTATATTTATTAGATTGAATTGGGTTGAAAAAATTTTAGATTGATAATTAAGTAGAATTTTTTCAATTTGAAAGTTATAGATTAGATTGTAGATTGGGCATTTCTCAATTTATGTAATCTGCAAATTCGAATTATATATATTTATATTTATTCTATATATTTTTTAATAATGCATATGATATATCTCTTGTTTTAAAATGAATGATATATGCATGTATATGTTTTAATAGACATATAACATTGACGAAGACTTTATCTTGAGCGTTATGGAAATTTATTTGTTACGATGGATTTGAATCCTATATTTTAGTTTATTGGTAAATACTTGAATTTGATTGTGTTGTAATTAATTGAATTTTGATAAAGTACTTTAATTTTATGTTATGTTTATGTTTGTTTTTATTTCTAACTTTGTAATTAATATTATGAGAACAGTGAAAAGAAAGGGCCTATAAGAGTCTTAAATTTAAATGCCCAAAATATAGGCTTAATCCATGAATTTCATTGTTTTAGATTGGAGAGAGGAGACAAATACCTTTTAGAGTTTATGCGTTTGAATTTTTCTATTATATTTTTAATCAAATAACTATATTAATTAAAATGATATTAATTTAGTGTAAGGGGTAAAAACTTTAGACCTATGCACTCTAAAGAAAGCTCACAGATTGATAACGGAGGAGGATTTTTTCAATATGAAATAACAGTTTGGATTGTGGATTAACCCTTAATCCATGTAATCTGATCCTTAAACACACCCCTACTCTAGAGAAAAAAGAAAAGAACCACCTCCTCAGTACATCACTTGCAAAATAAAATCGTTCTGCAAAGTAAAAATACGAAGCTTTAAAATTTTGGGTCATTTTTTCCCAAAAGAAAGTTGATTAATTTGATTCTCAAGTCTTCCTTCTATAAATTCTTCTATTTCAGACTTTTAACAAAAGAGCGGACTAAGATATATCAAGAAGTGTTAGCCTACCACAAAGAAAAAACCTATGTCACGAAGAAAAAAGGGAAAATATATATTATATACAACCAAAATTTCTTCACGAGGAACATATCTAAAACATCAGCGCATCCATATTATATAATTTCCAGAAATACATATAAGAAAGGTCTTGAAAACCTTCTTATATGAGCAATAGTAGTACTTAAGGATAAGTTAGACTGGAAAAAGTGTTAATTTAAAGACAGGAAAGTCAATATCACCCGTACCATAAGGGTTTCTTTGACCACTTTTACACAGCAACTTGCTGTGGTCTTTGTTTAAATTTAGTACAAAAATATATTATCTTTATAATAAAGAATAATTCTAAATGAGCCTATCATAATTTATATCTATAACAACAACAAAAATAGTTCTTTTTAATGTTAGATTAAGATTACGAGCATTAATTAAAATCTTAACTAATACCAATTTTACATCAATATCATGTATTTTCAATCACTGTTAGATATATGTTATTATAAATTTATCATCTTGAATAAACTAAGTAATTTGTCTTTTAGCTAGATATATTTAAGATAACAAAACTATAATTGTCTTTTTAGCAAGCTTTGTGTCAAAATTATGACTGTTGCCCTTAATATCATAAATAGAAATTGCTAATATAATAAATAAAGTGTCCGTTTAGTTCGCTGATTCGAGTTTTTAATTCGAGTTGAGATGTGACTTTATGCACTACAAGAAAAATGGGGTTTTACGACGACTTTTTGTCGTCGTAAAAACCCGTATGTCGTCGCAAATAACGGTTTTTGCAACGAAGTGTCGTCGCAAATAATTTGTCGCAAAACATTTTTTTGCGACGACAAGGTGTCGTCGCAACTGTATTTGCGACGACAGGCTGTTTTTGCGACGAAAGGCGTCGCTAATACGCCGTTACAAAATTCTCGTGATATAATCATTTTTTGTGACGACATTTCAAATTGTCGTTGTAAATAATCTTATTTTTTTGCGACGACAAGTCTAAAAAAGTCGTCGCAAAAAACCGAAATTAATTTTTTTTTCTAATTTTTAAAAAATAGCAATTAATTAATTTTTAATAATTTTAATTAAACATTATTATGTTACATACTGAATATAATTTATTAAGATACATTAAAAGTGAAATATAAATTAATATTAAAAATAATAAATCTAAATAAATTTATAAAATATATTATGAAGACTACATGAAGTGCATATATAATGTTCAAAAAAATATAAAACTCTAAATAAAGTGAAAAATAAAATAGTACATATAACGGAACTAATCATCTAAGTTTGCAGCATCGCCAACAGCTGAATCATCATAAGGACTGTTATCATCTGAAGGAGGCAGAGGAGCATCTAGGTCAACTGGTTCTGGATGATCAATCGTAGGTAATTGGATGTTGGGCTGCAATTTAGCCACCAACTCTAACACCATTCACCTGATTCTCATAAATCTTAACTTGTTCCCGGTACGATTTCTTTAAATAACGATTCACACGTAGGTCAGGTTGAGCCGATGATGTTGCGTCCGAGTATGAACCAACAGATGAAGGAGAAACCCCGTAATAATGCTTTTGGGAGAGCTTCGGACCCACTCATATCTTATGTCCTCTACACATGCCAAGAACTTGCTCCAAAACCCCATGCTCGTCAAAGGTGGGTCTAGTCGAGCTTGAAGCAGACTGTGTTCTCTGTGTTTGTCTCTCCTCCTCCAGGGTGTTCTACATAATAAGACATTATAATTATTTTTACGTGTTATAAAACCAC
>NW_010367949.1:169477-182966 GCF_000414095.1 Morus notabilis | reverse complement strand
TTAAAATTCTTAAATTCTAACTAAATTTCGGCAGCATAACGACTTATTTTTCATATGATCCAAAAATCAAAACCTGTAAAAAAATAATTTTAAAAGATTTCGGCACACCATAGCTACAAGACTTGCCACCCAGAACAATCATCACAAACCTATAAATATGATAATGAAGTCAAAAAATAACTACTAACCTTCTTATTGCGATGCTGAGAGTACGATATCCGACCATGTAAGCTTGGATACTTTTGGTTGCTATGATTAGTTTTATTTGTCTCTGATATTTTTTGTTTATGATTAACTATAATAAGTAATAGTTACTTGAAATTATGTATAAAAAATCATCAAGTTCTAACAAATCTATAATTACTTGAAATTTGTCGCCGGAGAACCCATCGCAACAACGATCTCAATGAACTTGATTCCTCATGTTACTTGGGAGACTTTCTCTACCATAGCGTTTGAAGTGGCGGTGCAGGAAACTTTTTCAGTCCTTGTAGCACTTTGCTGCCTCCCTATCAACAATGGACCTCAGAATACCGTTCTTATAGTTGTAGCCCACACTGGTGCCACGTCATATCTTTAGATGTGTGACGAGAACCGTACAGACGCTTCAACCGATCTGTTAACGGGAAATAACGTAGTACTTTCCACGGCACTTGTTTAGTACCCTTTGTCTTTTTTTTTTCTTCCAACGGGATGTTTTACACACGGGACACGTTTGTAGATCAGCGTTCTCCTTCCAAAACAAAGCACAATCGTACTTGCAAACATGAATTGTTTCGTAACCCAGTCTAAGTTTACTCATGAGCTTCTTCGACTCATAATGAGAAGTAGATAACTTCACATCCGGGAATGCATCTTTCAATAGATTTAACAGAGCATCCATACACTCATTAGGCCACTTGTATAACACTTTTAAATGCATCAATTTCACTAAGAAATTTAAAGATGAATACTTAGTGCAGCCCAGATACAATCCCACCTGGAGCTCATAAAGTAGATCATTAAATTCAGCGTACTGTGCATCTTCACATGCGTCTCATCCAACATTTCATGGTCATCATTAATCCCAGCAACGTCTTCTAAGACTGCAAACATCTCGTCTACTAGTTGATTAACTATTGGGTCGACACCTGAAATCGCTTCTACTTCACCATGGTGAATCCATGTGTTGGTTCCCGAATCGAATTTGGGTGCAGAAACGTGGGGAGAGGCGGATCGTGTATAACAAAAATTTCAGAGAAACTTTTGAGATACTCTATAGATTATATTAATTTATGCACGAATAAATTAATCGCATTAATTTACATCAAGAACTCAATCCGAAAAAATACCTGGAAGCCGACTCGGATGATAACTTGAGTTCTTCGACCACGAACAGTCATTGCTCCAAGTTTGTGTTTAGAATACCAAAGTCATTCTTTGATTCCACGTAGACGTGTGTGTGGGCACAAGTGAGACAAAACAGGTTTCTGAAACACTTGAATTTCCACAAACACCAACGCATGCACGATGTGGAATTTTTTTGGAGAAAAATATTTACTCTCTTTTTTTTTCCCTCTATGAATTTCGGCCACCAAACAATTTTAGGGCAGAAAAAAATGTTTCAAAAATTGTGTTCACAATTTTCTATCATTTTCATATTTAAAAAGTAGAAGTCAAACTTCAAAACAGAATCAAATCCCTAGCTCCAATTTTGAATTTGGAACAGAAAATCCCTTCCCCTTATCTCCAAGGTGGCCGGCCACACTGTTAGGGTTTTACCCTCTGTGTGGCGCCAATAGCAGATAGGGAAGGAAGAGAAAACATCTTTTATCCTGTAGTCCAATTTTAATTCAAATTTAAATTCAAATTTAAGTCAAACTTAAATTAATTTGAATTCTAAATTGAACAACTTATCAAATAAGTTTAAATGGATAAATCTAGATGTGTTCAAATTCAAATTTAAATAATCACATTATTTAAATAATAATCAATTCTCAATTAATTATTTTCGAGTATTTAATTTATAGAATTCCTTAATTCTAAAATTTCCCATTTTACCCTCTGTGTCTGGTAGAATTACTAGGACGACGCGGGGACTAATGGACCTATAATCCCGAGCTCCAATAAAATTAATAATCAATTAAACACTTTAATTAATTAATTAATTCTATTAATTCCAATAGTTACTCCACTATAAACTTGGAATTGCACTCTCGAAATTATAGATATAAATTACTTCTAAACTGTGAAGTGTCCATTTGATATAGTAATTGCATATAGATCAATCATCCATAAATAATTCATAATTAGAGCAAGGTAAAATCCGTTAACCTCTCTAATTACTTCTTTATCCTTGAGTACCATTGATTCTCTAATGGACAGTGATTCATAAAACACATTCATGAATCGGAGCTCCTACTAGTCCAAGTACCGAATCAACCCTCAAGAGAATTATTTTTTTCATAAATAGGAGTTTGTTAAGAACTCATGATTAAGATCATCCTATATATGACCATCGGTAGACTCAATTAGAATTTCTATGCTTAACGGAAATTATTAGAAATTCATATTGTGTCTTTGTCCTTGTTCTACATAATCTTATTATGCGAAATATACTCATTCAATATCTCGCCATATTAACAGTGCGGATAACACCGTTCCATTCTAAATGGGAATGACATGTATTAATAATATTTTAATTAAAGATTCTGAACTTTAATTAAATTCATCATGAACAATGTTTTTTATTATTATCCTTAAACACTATCCTCTCGTATATAACACTTATATACTGTGTTTTAAGGTTACATAAACAATTACGGAATTTTCATTTGATATTCATAAAATATTCATAAATATATGCACATAAAATGATGAATAAACTCTTTTATTAATTAAATAATAAATATTCTATTGCATATCATGCTTCTAGGACACTATTCCCAACATCATGTACTATACAATGGATCAAAACCAAATCGATGTATATGCGCTCTCACAGTTTCAACTAGATGCATTTCATGGTTTCTACATTTTACACAAGGACAGCTGATATGCGACCTCAATAAAAGCAGATAACCCATTCCAATATTGATCTGACAATCGGTTCCTCAAATAAATTTAACTTTTGTCAATCGGTATTTCAACTATACACAACAACAGACATAACATTTTATTAAAGTGTTTAATTAAATTTAATTTTACTCTTTATTAACACAATTAAATTTTATTAATTAAAGTTTGTTAATGAACTTATTAAAATTCTCATTTTCTAACTAAATTTCGGCAACATAATGGCTTATTTTTCTTATCATCCAAAAATCTAAACCTGCAGAAAAATAACTTTAAAAGATTTCGGCACACCATAGTTGCAAGATGTGCCACCCAGAATAAGAATCATAAACATATACTAAATTTTGACAATATAAGAAAATCATAATTCAAATATTATCATCATAATCCCGAATTCATACAACCAAAAACTACAATAATTTTAAATTAAATAAATATAAAAAACTTATAAAGTTTAAACCCACTAAACGGGGGCTGAAAATAGCGGGATTACGTCGGAGGAACAGTGCAAATAGCGACGATGGTGAAAAATCAAACGCCTACATCAAATTGAAACATCGAACATAATTTTTAAACACCAAAATTAACATTTTATTAACATCTAGAGTAACATATAGACATAATTCTTGATTAATCAATGCAAGTTTAAATTTTCACATTCTCAGAATCATAAAAAATGACTAAACTCGAACAAAATTCCCAAACAAAATCTCTAATATTCAACTCCTAGAGCATCAAAATTCTCGTAACTCAATCCAAACACATACTCAATAAGCAAAATAAGAGCAATAAAATATTCTCAGACGTGCACGTTTAATGTTCCATTTTCTGTTTTCTTCCATTTTCTCGGCAACCAAACAAAAATTACAAAAAGAAAAAAAAGGAGAAAACCCACCTCTTTGCAATCCTGGCGGGGGCGGGGCGACGGGAGCGACGGTGGTAGCAGGAGAGGGAAAGAAGAGAGAAGGGATCGAAAGAGAGAGAGAGAGAGAGAGAGAGAAGGGAAGAGAAAGAGAAAGAAGGGAAGAGAGATAAGGGGGGAGAGAGAAGGGAAGAGAGAGAAGGGGAGGGCCGGCGGCGGGGGGAGGCGGCGGCAGTAGAAGGGAATAAGATAGAAGGGATCAGAAGAGAGAGAGAGGGAAGGGAAGAGAGAGAGAAAGAAGGGGAGGGCCAGCGGCGGGGGCGGCGGCGACAGGAAGAGGAGGCAGAGAGATAGAGATTTTGCAAAAGAGAGAGAGAGAGAGAGCGTTGGGGGAAAATGAAGAAGATAGGGTATATTATGTCAGATTTATTTGCGACATCATTGTCGTTGCAAATAAATTTAAAATGTCGTCGTAAATAATAAACAGCTGTCAATTATTTGCGATGACATTATATCGTCTCAAATAATTTCTAAGTCGTCGCAAATAATCATTTTTCCCGCGTCTACTTTTTCGTGAAATCTTAAAAAGATTATTTGCGACGACAAAGAGACAATGTCGTCGCAAATAACCTAAAACTATTTGCGACGACATTTGTCGTCGCAAATAGTAAGATATTTGCGACGACTTATCGTCGTAAAAAATGGATTACCTTGGCGCCAAAAATCCGCGCCATTGAAATTTGCGCTCTAAAATTATTTACGACGACATTTAAGTTATTAGCGATGACATTGTTATTTTATTTAAAGGGGAGTAATTACGACGACATGTCGTCGTAAATATGGTATTATTTGCGACGACAAATTTCGTCGCAAAAAAAATTGTCGCAAATGGCCTTTATTGTTGTAGTGATGTGAGAGCTTTTTTACTGTAACAAAAAAGTTAGATGTGACTGTTTCTGAGAGCATTAAACTGTAACAAAATTCAAATTATAAACTCGAATCGGTGAAATGAACGGGCAAAAAATGTTTCAATGTAAAATATATTTTTAAGCAAAAGTAAAATATATTCAGCCTTTTATACATTTTATCGCAGTTTAATACGCATATATTACCAAATAAACAATGATTTAGCGTGTTCCCAATTATGCTTATCTACATTACTCCACTATCTAAACTTTACTGAGAAATAAATACAACTTATGTTGACGATCACACAATGCCATGCATTATTTTGCTGCCTGAATCGACAAAAACAAAGTGCCCAATCAGATAACTTTAAAAAATAAAGTTGGTCAAAACATAAATTCGAATCCTCCCAATCTCCTTTTGCTCCTCTTCCTTTTAGTTCAAATTTTCTTTACACAAGGAATCGCGTAAATCTTTTAAAAACAGCAATTTATCGTAGCAACTATTAGCAATTCCTCCACACAATATATATATATATATATATATATATATCATTTAATTCCCTTCAATATTACTACTTTCTACCCAAAAATAAAAATTGATCAAAAAACATACAAAAACATAAACAGTAGTGAAGAATCTAGGACGTGATTAACACATGGAAAGCATGCATGGCGTATGCATGTGCGCTATTTTATGGCTGATTTACGTTTTTTTCATTATTTTACTATTATTATTGCTCATTTATCCATGAATTATGCAAGTTAGGCTTGAATTCTATAAAAATAAAAATAAAAAAGGGTAGTCTTACAATGTATATTCTTATAACTAATTTAGTTTCATATTTGCGGACAATAAGCTTTCTACCACCCAAAAAAAAAAAAAAAGAAAACAGAGAGAAAAAAGAAACAACACACACATCTTATAAGCACTAGCTAGCGTATGGTGTGTCCACTTTATAATGCATGTGCATGCCAATACGCCTCGGTAACTAGATAGATAGTGCCTTTACACTTTGCTTTCCACTCAATAGCTAGCGCGCTATTGCTCGTAAACACACTACATGCTCCTTAGCTGAGTCCATGGTGATATTTATATGTATAGATATAATAAAATTTAGTCAGAGCATCGAAGAGAACTCTCTAAATATTAGTTAAATTCTAATTAAAATTAATTAAAATAGTTAGAAAAACTATTTTAACTAGTAATTTTTGGATTATCGACTCCAATTATACTCTATTTTTAGCTAAACATAGATTATTTTAATCTTTATTAAATTTAAAACACAAAAAGAACCTTTACAGAGACGTTTGGTAAGGAGATTCATACCATAATTTGAATCATGGTTCATGATTCGCTATAGTATTTTCTCTCACAAAAAAATACACATAAATCAAAAATGATTCTAATATCATGATTCTAATTCACGAACCAAATGTCTCATACATTTATTGTGGCTTGAAAAGTAATATAATAAAAAAAAATGGCTAGCCACTTCTTACTAGCTATATTTAGCTGTGTGAAATGCATTTTCAAAATATATAGCTAACTATTTAGCTAATGGTTGTAGTGGAGAAAAGCTTAAAAAAATTATTATTTTGACTAAAAAGATGAAATGACTAGCATGGTTGGAGATACTCTAATTGCCTATAGGTTTCTTTGCAATTTTGTTTTGTAATTCTTTCTATTAACTCTATCATGATATCGACCCTAATTAATGGAAAGCAATTTTGATACGTTACAATTTTGTTTGGTCAAGCTCAAGTTAAACAGTCTGCATTTTGCGTAATGTAATTATCAACTTTAGTTTTGATTGAGAGATAATCTTTTTAGAGGTTCATCTGTATTTGGAAACAATTATATGGCTTAGTATAAATATCAAAATGTCATTGTTGTTTAACATAAGACCATTCAGTATTTGGCTTAGTCAAAAATTCTATGACCAAAATATCATTATCGTTTTCTAATAAATAAATAAATTATATGAGTGATCACTTTTATCAACTTTATTTATAGCCTCTTTAGTTTCTGAAAACTAGTTAGGCTATAGAAAATGCATACATATTCATTACATTAAACCAAATTAGTACTTGTAATCGGATCTTGCCTTCGGCGTTGGTTGGAAATTAGGATTTTGTGGAAAAGAACAATTGTCTTCTGTTGTATTATATATTATAAATTTATAATAATTAATAACCCACGAGAACGATTTTTATTATTATCTGTAACATTATTATTTTATGTTTCCTGAATTTTTTTTTAAGACTAAGTTGCCAGAATAAATTTGTAATATTACTCCAGGATTTCTTTTTCTTTTTTTTCTTTTTTTTTTCGCTGGGATATATGTACTCCAGCATTTCAGTAATCTTAACAAAAACAAAAGGAAGTTTCTTCAGAGTAATTATTTAGTACTTTTTCCCAAAAAGCTAGCTTTACCAACAATTATACCATTGCCTTTTTCTTTTGTCTGAAAACGAATGGTCTATTATTTAATTAGTTGCGTCTTTCGTTTAAGGCTATAACAATGTTCCTGAAGAAGCACGTTAAAGACTGGCCAATACTCCACGCATTCACCAACTGCATCCCTTTAACAAAAAAAAAAAAAAAGCCCTGAAAAGAGAAAAGCTTTGCAAAGAGAAAGATATGTCTTAATTCCTTTTCTTTTTTTTTTTTTTGTGTGTAAACGATCTTGTGAATATGTTTCAGTACTCTTCGGGATATGTAAAACTGTACCAGACTTTGAACATGTTTAAATCGTGTATTTTGTTTTTCAACAAAAGATTTATCCTTAGATATCAAAATAAAACAAGATCAATTTATTATTTGTCTGGGTTTTCAATCACGTTTAGTTAGAGAATTCGTGTCATGATTTGTGGTTCGCTACAGTATTTTTTCTCACAAACAACACACGTAAATCAAAAATAATTCTGAATCTATTAACTTCAAAAGTACTTTGAAAGCTTCTACAAAAGCTATGGAAGCCTCAATCATTGACCATGTATCGTCCTACTCTTTGGTCGTCACTAACCACATCGACTACGTTGTACAAATGATCGAGCTCTTCGTTCTGCAATTAATAGCCTCACGAAAAAGATGTGTTAAAATATAAAATTATCATTACCCATCAAATAATAGATTAAATTTTTTGAATGTATTGGTGGACAAATATAGCATCAAGAGCATCAGGTCATGAGTTAAAACTCATATACCTATCCTCTTTATTTCCTTTGAAATTATTATCACGTATTGGCCTTTAATCATTTCTGGTTTCTTCTCATGTTGAGCTTCTTAAGTGATAATTACCAAAATGTTTGCCCTTCATTCGATTATGATTTATGGCCCCATGTTATTGACCAATATACTAGATATAAGAATTACATTAATAGCTTTATCTGAGCTTATCCAATCTAAAGTTTTTTTTTTTTTTTAAGATTGTGATCTTATAAATTACCGAATTGAAAGAACGATCTTATCTGGTCCGTTTAATTCGTTGATTTGAGTTGAGATGTAACTTTATGTGAAAGTTTTTTTACTGTAGTAAAAAAGTTAGATGTAAGTATTGTTTCTGAAAGTTTTATACTATAACAAAACTCGAATGCTAAACTTGCAATAGAATTAGTTGTTTAATTAAATTTGTTCAGTGAAAGAACTCGCATTCATATGTTATGTCTTTCGGTTTGTCAATAGGTGGGATTAATTCGGAAATTAAAAACTCTGCAGTTTAGCCCCACCGGTATTAATTTTAGAATTTGGATGAATGAGCAACCGAATATATTCAATTATATGAGATATTGAATTAATATTTCAAATCCTCATTTATGATTTGTTTTTTTATAAATAGATCATCCATTAGCTATAAACGGAACTCATAAACAAAGATATAATTAGAAAAGTTCAACCAAATTATAGCAGTGGGTCCATCAATAATTAGTTATTTTGATGGATAACACTTATTTGTGCAATTATGCTTCTCATAAGTTCTTCTGCATAGTCTTAAAGTGTAGTTGGGTGTCTGACGCGCAAACCAACGTTAATATTTATGTTTAATAGAGTAAGAGTTTAATCAAAATAAATAATAACTACTTGATTATATAGGTCCATTTGGTCTCTATCCTAGCTCCATAAATTCTCAAGAAAAGAATTAGGCCCCATTCATTTTACCAATTTGAGTTTAAAATTCAAATTTTATTATAGTAAAAAACTCTAAAAAATAATCACATTTAACCTTTTTTAAACAATAAAAAATTCTCACATAAAATTACATCTTAATTCAAATTAAAATTTTAAATCAACAAACTAAACGGCGTCTTTCAGGACTATATATATGAAAATCTGCTGCACAGATGGTCCATATTGGGTACGTCACCAACTGATAGTATGTTTCCATTTAACACTGATGTGTTTTTGTCACGTAATTTTTATGTGGCAATATAGATATTAGTTGCACATTAAATATTTATTTTTATTGTCAAGATAAATATTGTACAGCAAATATTTAGTTTAATCGTTAAAATAAATAATAAAAATGTGTATAAAAATTATTTTATTTTATGGTTACAATAAGTGTAAATCAATTTTGATTTCAAAATAATATCTTTTTCAAATGTTGAACTATGATTAGAGAAATTGAATTGTGCTCTAAAAAATTAACGCGTGGCATTCTCCTAAAAAAAGAAGAGGCACGTGACCACCTCTTAGGAGTGGGCTAATTCCAATCATATAAGTTTTTTGTTTAGATTATCTTGAAAAAACCAATTAAATGTGCATTAGTCAGGATTTTTCCTCTTTATTCTTGATTTATGAGCTTTTTAGTTAAATAATTACATTAATAAAAAGGTTTTTATCAAAAATAAGAGATAAAAATTAGACTCGTGCATTTTTAAGAGTAAATTCTCTATTTTTTCAAGTTTTTTCTTCTTTCTAGGAGAGAAAATGTATTTAGTGCTCACATATCTATCAATTCTGAGAGGAATCAATCGAAAGGTTTAAAGGCTCTAAAAAAATCACTAAATTGTTATTGTCTAATACATATGAACAAATATAATAATTGAGCAAATTATCAAAACAATAATAATAATAATAATAATAATAATAATAATAATAATAATTGAGCAAGGGTGGTTTTATTTATATTCACTTTTTTATTCTGTATATCCTGTTCAACTACAAACCTAATATAATTTTTAAATGATTAAATTTTCCTTTTCACACTCCTATTATTTTAAAATACCCTAACAATTTTCATAAGATATTTATTTACTCCCCTTCTTTTCTATCCACACCCACCTCTTTAATCTTCACACTTCTTCTAACTACACACCTCATATAAAGATTGTATTACTTTAATAATATCTTTTGTTTATATCTCTTTATTTTACTTTGTTTTACTTTATTTTTTTACGAAGTTTTAATTTACATAAGAATTTTGTTGAAGTAGGAAACACAAGTTCAAGAGCATTCATCAATGCTAAATCTCTATAATTTATAATTTGGTAATATGACTTGTGGAGTGTATGGAAAGAAAAAAAACCATCTATCATTAACTTTTCTTTTGTAATAATGGGAGAAAGATAAGATATGCCAAGATTTGAGATGAATAAATATAATACGCCAATAGTTTATATAAGTTAATAAATAGGCTAAATTACTGTTTTTGTTTATAACTTGTCTGGTTATGAACCATAACTTGATAAGTTATTGTCCATAATTCACGGTTTTTGTCTATAACTTGTCTGGCTATGAACTATAACTTGACAAGTTTGTCCATAACTTATTTGGTTATGAACCATAACTTGACAAGTTATGGCTTATTAATTTGTATAACTAAAAATGGGCCAATATACTTTCTTAAACTTTTTATATTGACATATTTTCTACTATTTCCGTAAAATTTAATGGGAGAAAGAGGAAAATAAGCCAAGACTTGAGATGAATTAAAATTAATATGCCAATAGTTTACATAAGTTAATAAATAGGCTAAATTACTATTTTCGTCCATAACTTGTCTGGTTATGAACCATAACTTGATAAGTTATTCACGATTTTTGTCCATACCTTGTCTAGTTATGAACCATAACTTGACAAGTTTATCCATAACTTATCTGGTTATGAACCATAACTTGACAAGTTATGGCCTATTAATTTCTATAACTAAAAATTAGCCTATATACTTTCTTAAGCTTTTCATATTGGCCTATTTTCTACAATTTCTGAAATTTAATTAGGGTCGGCTCTAGCCTTGGGCAAGATAGGCAATTGCCTAAGGCCCCCGAACACTTCAGGCCCCAAAATAATTAAGAATATTCTTAATTTTTCTTTGTCTTTTGTTTTATAGAATATATTACTGGCTGTATATAGAATGCATCAGGGACGTCAATTATTTTTCTATAGAAAATGAATTTATTTGATTAATTATAAATATATACTCACATATATCTATTATGCACAGTACTGCAAAAAGATCAAAAGTCAAAAAAGAAGAAAAATCTAATCTCTCTGGATTCTTGCCTTCACCTTTCCTCATTTTCTTACTTACTCATCAACAAATTTTAAGATTTTTTAAGTTCTAAACATCATTTTTATGTGATTTCTTTCTTCTATACGTCTTCCTTATCAACTTATATGATTGTTGATGTTTGAGTGTCAGCATAGCCATTTTGTTTCCTGTTATTTTTATGTTGTGTTGCGTAATTATTTGGCTTTAAAACCTGAAGTTATTAGAAACAAATATGCTATAAATAGTATAAATGAGGGTATGATAATTCAAGGAAAAAAGCAACAGGTAGTTTGATTCAATATCAGAAAGTAGTTTTGAGAAATTTCTCATAAGAGTGATATAAATAATAAAGTCTTACTTAAAATAAAAGATTAAATCGATTATATATATTGTCCATTTGAAAACAATTATTTGATAAACTTGAATATAAATATTTGATTAATAATTTTGCATCTGAAAAGGCAATAAAAATAGAATTTAAATTGATTTAATGGATTTTTCAATAAATTTTTAATATTGTTTTAATACGAAAAAAATGCCTCTTTTAATCTGAGACTCTTTTAGCATAAAGTCAATGATCTAATTGCTTACATTTGTTTTTAAAAAAAATAAATATAAGAGTTAGTGAGAAAAAGTATCACCGAGATTAAGTTCAATGAAATAATCACCGTAATTTTGATAAGAATTAAGTTGTATTAGTATGTGTTAAAATATAAAACTATTATTGGTCCACCTCCTAACAACTGTTGTTCTTTTGGAGTGTAACTTGAGTGTAGTTTTTGAGTTCAATTTGAGTTATAACTTAAGTTGAAGTTGTAACTTGAATAAAGTTGAGTAAAGTTGAATAAAGTTGGAACTTAAAAAAACATGAACTTGAATAAAGTTGAAACTCGAGTTGTCTTTTTTTTGAGTTTTTTAGACAAAAGAACAACCCCTTTAAGCTTTTAGGATGGATTGGTAAACTAACATGGTATCAGAGCAGGAGGTCCTGAGTTCAAACTCTCATAATTCACTACAAGAAAAAGGTGTTTTTGCGACGACTTTTTGTCATCGCAAAAACCCCTGTGTTGTCGCAAATAATAGTTTTAGCGACGACATGCCGTCACAGATATGTCGTCGCAAAAAATTAGTCGCAAAAACTTTTTTTACGACGCCACAGGGTCGTCGCAAATACATATTTTTTTTACGACGACAAGCGTCGCTAATACGCCGTTCTGAAATTGTCGTGATATAATATTTTTTGCGACAACAAATTTTAAAATGTCGTCGCAAATAATCTTCCTTTTTTGCGACGACACGTATAAAAAAGTCGTCGCAAAAAACTGGAATAATTTTTTTTTTAATTTTTTAAAAAATGGCAATTAATTAATATTTAATAATTTTAATTAAACGTTATTATGTTACATACTGAATATAATTTATTAAGATACATTAAAAGTGAAATATAAATTAATATTAAAAACAGTAAATCTAAATAAATTTATAAAATATAATCCAAATACTACATGAAGTGCATATATAATGTTCAAAAAAATATAAAAGTCTAAATAAAGTGAAAAATAAAATAGAACATGTAACGGAACTATTCGTCTAAGTTTGCAGCATCGCCAACAACTGAATCATCATCAGGACAGTCATCATCTGAAGGAGGCAGAGGAGTGTCTAGGTTAATTGGTTCTGGACGAGCAATCGTAGGTAATTGGATGTTAGGCTGCAATTTAGACACTAACTCTAACATCTTCACCTGATTGTCATAAATCTTCATTTGTTCCCGGTATGATTTCTTTAAATAACAATCCATACGTGAGTTAGGTTGAGCCGATGAGGTTGCGTCCGAGAATGAACCAACAGATGAAGGAGAAGCCCCGGAGTAATGCTTTTGGGAGAGCATCGGACCCACTCCTATCTTATGTCCTCTACGCATGCCAAGAACTTGCTCCAAAACCCCATGCTCGTCAAGGGGGGGTCTAGTGGAGCTTGCAGTAGTCTGTGTTCTCTGCATTTGTCTCTCCTCCTACAGGGTGTTCTACATAATAAGACATTATAATTATTTTTACGTGTTATAAAACTACTATTTCAGTATAAAAAAATTTAATATGAAAAGTAGAAATACTTACGAAAGTCTGTTCCACATGGGTATTAACACAAGAGTCCCCGCGACGATGCATGTC
>NW_010367949.1:168495-169086 GCF_000414095.1 Morus notabilis | reverse complement strand
GAATCACAAACATATAAATACGATAATGAAGTCAAAAAATAAGTACTAACCTTCTTATTGCGATGCTGAGAGTACGATAACCGACCATGTAAGCTTGGATACTTTTGATTGCTGTGATTAGTTTTATTTGTCTCTGATATTTTCTGTTTATGATTAACTATAATAAGTAATAGTTACTTGTAATTATGTATAAAAAATCATCAAGTTCTAACAAATCTATAATTACTTGAAATTTGTTGCCGGGGAACCTATCGCAACAACGATCCCAATGAACTTGATTTCTCATGTTACTCGGGAGACTTTCTCTACCATAGCGTTTGTAGTGGCGGTGCAGGGAACTTTTCCAGTCCTTGTAGCACTTTGTTGCCTCCCTATCAACAATGGACCTCAGAATGCCGTTCTTGTAGTTATAGTCCACGTTAAACCAGTCATTGCAAAACAGTTTCACATCGTTAAAACGCATTGTTAACTATAGCATAAACTATACAAATTATTGCATAAAATAAATACCAGCATCCGGTCCTGAATTGTCCTATTGTCCATGTCGCTAATGTCCTTCCAAGCATCGTGGAAGGGCTCGCATATGTCCCT
>NW_010367949.1:167367-167872 GCF_000414095.1 Morus notabilis | reverse complement strand
TGTATCCTGGACTATCATCACGTCATCAATGTCAGTTTCTGGAATGCCCCAAATATGTCGATGTCTAAAGTGTTCTACAACCTTCCAGTTTGGACCGTTAAATAAATCGTCTACGTAAAAAACTTGCTCTGCTTGAGATGCAAGTATGAAAGGTTCATTTTCGTACCACGTGTCTTTAACAAAAACACTTATTCTATTTTTATAGTGTTGAATCCTTTTCTTCCCCGGACGAGTGTCAAACCACAGACATTTAAAAAGCATAACAGAATTGTCATTCAAGTAGGACAGCTCATAAATATCCTCCAAAACTCCATAAAACATTTGGTTATCAGGTCCGCGAACACAAACGCCACTATTTTGAGTACTTCAATTCATATCCCGATTGCGTGTTAGAAACTTACACCGTTGACCACACAACCAGGATAACTTCGACATGAGAAGCTTGAACCACTTGAAAGCAAAAATATTTGATCATTCGCTTCTGGGCCATTCTGCTTTCGAATAT
>NW_010367949.1:164542-167327 GCF_000414095.1 Morus notabilis | reverse complement strand
ACTTAACAATGTTAATGCAAATTAATTATAAATGTACCTTATTCTTAAACCATTTTGGAAACTCTTTCGATTGAATTTCATCCAATGGTATGATTCGACCGTCGGCATCAATCTCCTTCCTATGGTAACTGTTTAACAGAGAATGAAAGTAAATGACACGATTGTATGCGACACAATCAATGAACAATTAAGTGACAAAAGTGAAAGTAATACGTACTCAATGAACTGCTGAATTTCTGGACAGTTCTGTAGGACGTACCACTCGGCTTTCTCTCGCAAATGAGTATCCAATGTGACGGGGGTCATCTTCCCAATTGGCCGACAACAAGTATCAAATATAGAAATCTTTTCAACAATACGATCTTAATCGTCCATCCAATTCCGCAATGTCCTTGAGCATATTAACTCAAAAAAATTACTTAATTCTGTTATTGCATCAACGATCTCTTTCTTCATGAATAGTCGTATCCCTGTTGGCAATAATCGATGCATTATGATGTAACAGTCATCTGATTTTAGCCCAGCTATTTTATTCTTCCCTTCGATCACATTTTTCTTTAAATTTGAAGCAAATCCATCAGGAAACCTTACTGATTTTAGAAAATCACAAAACTTTTTACTGTCGTCGGGAGATAGTGTATAAGATGCATGTGGTTTCATCCAACAATCACCGTCTTTGTACAAATGCAACTCCTTGCGCACCCCCATATTTTGCAGATCGATTCTCGCCTTATCCGTATCCTTACTTTTTCCGTCAATGTCTAGAATTGTGCCTAATAAGCTGTCGCATACATTCTTGTCAATATGCATGACATCTAAGTTATGACGTAACGATAATGACTTCCAATAAGGTAATTCCCAAAAGATACTCTTCTTTGTCCAATTAAGCTCGCTTGTATGTCTTTTTCGCTTCTTACCACCGTACTTTTCATGTTTACCAGGCAATCTGAAGGACACATTTTGTAACTGAGCTAAGATTTGGTGAACAGATTTTCGAGCCGGTGGAGGTCGTTTCTCAACCATACCGTCAAACTTTTTATTTTTTCTCATCCCATGTTTAATAGGAAGCCATTGCCGATGGCCAACAAAACAAGTCTTACTTGTTATCCTCTTTGAAGGAGTTGCATCGTTGCAAGTTGGGCATGCTAAATAGCCCTGACCTCTCCATCCAGATAAACTACTACGAGCAGGGAAATCATTAACAGTCATGAGCAACATAGCTCGCATCCGAAATGATGTATTCGAAACTGCGTCACGTACAATTACTCCTTCATTCCACAAATGTTTTAGCTCATCCACAAGGGGCCTTAAAAAGACATCCATATCCTTTCCGGGTGCATTTGGGTCAGGAATCAACAATGTCAACATCTTATAAGGATCTTTAGTGCATAACCACGGAGGTAAATTGTAGGCCGTTAAACCCACCGGCCACATACTGTATGAGAGGCTCATGTTCCCGAAAGGATTGAAACCATCAGCGGCCAACCCCAAGCGAACATTTCTCGGATCACGTGAAAACTCAGGATACTTTTCATCTACCTCTTTCCATTCAATACCATCGACTGGATGACGCATTAAATCCTCATCATTTGAACGCCCACGATGGTGTCACGTCATATCTTTAGTTGTGTGACGAGAACCGTACAGCCGCTTCTACCGATCTGTTAACGGGAAATAACGTAGTACTTTCCACGGGACTTGTTTAGTACCCTTTTGTCTTTTTTTTCTTCCAACGGGATATTTTACATACATTATACGTTTGTAGATCAGCGTTTTCTTTCCAAAACAAAGCACAATCGTACTTGCAAACATGAATTGTTTCGTAACCCAATCCAAGTTTACTCATGAGCTTCTTCGACTCATAATGAGAAGAAGGTAACTTCACATCCGGAAATGCATCTTTCAATAGACTTAAGACAGCATCCATACACTCATTAGGCCACTTGTATAACACTTTTAAATGCATCAATTTCACTAAGAAATTTAAAGATGAATACTTAGTGCAGCCCGGATACAATCCTACCTGGAGCTCAGAAAGTAAATCCTTAAATTCAGCGTACTGTGCATCTTCTAGATCCACATGCATCTCATCCAACATTCCATGGTCATCATTAATCCCAGCAACGTCTTCTAAGATTGCAAACATCTCGTTTACTGGTTGATTACTTCACCATGGTGAATCCACGTTCTATACAATGGATCAAAACCAAATCGATGTATATGTGCTCTCACAGTTTCTACTGGATGCATTTCATGGTTTCTACATTTCATACAAGGACAGCTGATATGGCCAATTGAAGTTGCATAATTTTTGGCGACCACAATAAAAGCAGATAACCCATTCCAATATTCATCTGACAATCGGTTCCTCAAAGAAGTCCAACTTTTGTCAATCGGCATTTCAACTATAAACGACAACAGACATAACAATTTATTAATGTGTTTAATTAATTTTAATTTTACTCTTAATTAACACAATTAAGTTTTATTAATTAAAGTGTGTTAATGAACTTATTAAAATTATGGTTTCTTAACTAAATTTCGGCAGCATAACGGCTTATTTTTCATATAATCCAAAAATCAAAACCTACAGAAAAATAACTTTAAAAGATTTCGGCACACCATAGCTGCAAGATGTGCCACCCAAAACAAGAATCATAAACATATACTAAATTTCAACAATATAACAAAATCATAATTCAAATATTGTCATCATAATCCCGAATTCATACAACTACTACAATTCTAAACTAAATAAATATAAAAAACTTACAAAGTTCAAACC
>NW_010367949.1:163482-164500 GCF_000414095.1 Morus notabilis | reverse complement strand
AAACGCCTACATCAAATTAAAACATCAAACATAATTTTCAAACACCAAAATTAACAATTTATTAACATCTAGAGTAACATATAGACGCAAAATCATTAGTTTGGAGATCTCAAATCCAGTCACTTCAGTTTTTTATATATTGTCTGGAAAGAAGTGCTGGCAATGAACTTTGGATTACTCAATTGCAGTTTCCAAGTGAATTAAAAATATACAGCCATGAAGTTCATAAGAAGATTATTTTAATTCGAAAAAGTCTTGTGAGATAATATCTCTTGTTTCACATGTCTGCCATAGCATATCTCAGAAAATCCAATATTCAATATTCGTGCAAGTTGTAGGATACTTTCACAAATGACAAATACAACTAACATTACTTGTTAACTACTTAACTTATGTAAAAAAATAAAAATATATATAAAAAAACATTCAACTAATTAACAATTAAGGTGCATCCATTTTTTAATTAATAACAAAAAGCAAGAGAAATTACAAGACCACGACTAAGAATCCTTTTCCACTAAGCAACATGCTTTTTTCAATGCCAATACATGAATATTAGCTAGTCAAGAGGGAAATTCTCAAAAAAATAATAATAAATAAATAAATAACATTAAGGATGGAAAACTAAAACAAGTCATAATAGGTAGGCGATGAAAATAATAATTGAAGTAGTACGAGGACTTTTCTATCAATGTCACTATCCACATGATTCTTACGTTTAATTTATAAATAGAAAATATTGATCAATAAAGTTAAATTTAAATTAACGAATATAAAAATTTAAGCAATCACTCAAAAATATACGAAGATAATTATCTAAAGTCTGGTCTAATTTTACGAAGCTTAATAATTTATGAAAGGCTACGAGTACAAATTCTATAGGAAAAAAAATGCTATGTTCTTCATGCTCGAATCTAATTCTAAGTATAATCTAGTTCTAAGTATAATGCTTAGGAAATGATTCTAAGTTCTAAGTATAATCTAGTTCTAATAACAAGTTATTACAGAATTGTTTTAA
>NW_010367949.1:137629-163153 GCF_000414095.1 Morus notabilis | reverse complement strand
CGTCGCAAATAAATTTAAAATGTCGTCGCTAATAATAAATATTTGCGACGACAATATCGTCGCAAATTAATAAAATGTCGTCGCAAATACTAAAATATTTGCGATGATATTTTCTCGCCGCAAATATTTTAAAGTCGTCGCAAATAATGTTTTTTTCCCGCGCCTACTTTGTCGTCAAATAAGATTATTTGCGACTACTGTAAAACATTGTCGTCGCAAATAAGCTAAAACTATTTGCGATGCCTAATGTCGTCGCAAATAGTCATGACTTATCGTCGCAAAAAAAATGGATTACCTTGGCGCCAATAATCCGCGCCATTGAAAATTGCGCACCAATATTATTTGTGACGACACTGAAATTATTAGCGACGACATTGTTATTTTATTTAACGGTAGGGATTTGCGACGACATGTCGTCGCAAATAGTGTATTATTTACGACGACAAATGTCGTCGCAAAAAATGTCGTCACAAAAGGGCATAATTGTTGTAGTGATTGCACTCTTTATCTCCATTTAAAATTATCATCATGTGTTGGGTCTTTAATATATCTCAGGCTTAAATATTCACGTGTTGGGCTTTCTAATTAATTTATCCACACGATTGTCCATTGTCCAGCTTACACATAAGGGGGAGTGTTAAAGTATAAAACTATTGTTGGCCCACCTCCTAACAACTTAAGCTTTTAGGATGGATTGATAAACTAACAGTGATATTCATGATTGGGTGAAAACCACGATAATGGTAATTCCTACTCGAAATTGTCTCATTGTTTACTTGGATATAGAATATATTGCCATTGTAATTAGAAATTGATTGATTACTCATAATTTCATCATACATTTTTTTTAACAATTCTAGTATTTTTACTTAACCAAAATGGATATTACATTTTTAAATCTCATAAAGACATAAAAATTCTCTTAAAAAACATATAAAAATGATATAACAAATAATTAACCAAAATTCAAAAATTAATTAAACCAACACTTTTTTACAGTTTATTAAAGAACAAAGAAGATTTCTTTTGAACACTTTTTAAGTTGATGTGCACATAATATCTCTAAGGAAAATAGAGTCGAACTCCATAAAAAATATGGACCTCTTCATCTATGTTTGAACACCTCTGCCTTGCTCCATATGCAATGTGCGTTTTCTAACATACACGAGCGCATTAATTATTATCGATCTTTGCACAGAAGTGGGGTCAGAAAAAGTGTAAATTTTAGGGGTGTAATTGGAGTATAATTTTTGAGTTGAATTTGAGTTATAACTTGAGTTAAAGTTGTAACTTGAATAAAGTTGAGTAAAGTTGAATAAAATTATAACTTAAAAGAACGTGAACTTAAATAAAGTTGTAACTTGAGTTTAAATTTTTTCTGAGTTTTGTTGCAAAAAAAAAAAAATTTTGAATACGAAGTTAAAAAGGAAAAAAAAATCAGATGGCATGAGTGAACTAATGAGGTGGGATAAACAAGCAGATATAATAAAATACGAATCCATTTAGTTCACTGATTTCAGTTTTTAATTTGAGTTGAGATGTGATTTTATGTGAGAGCTTTTTACTGTAGTAAAAAAATTAAATGTGACTGTTTCTGAAAACTTTTTACTGTAACAAAACTCAAATTTTAAATTCAAATTGATAAAATGAACGCTACCATATTTTAAAATCTCACCTAGAGAGTTAAAAAGAAAAAGAAATCAGGTGGAGCGGTCGCTCGTCCTTGTCTGTGAGTGGCTTCACTCGTATCTTTGCATTCTTACACTCCATTTAATAAGAGGAAAAAAAAAAAAAAAAAAAAAAAAAAAAAAAAAAAAAAAACACATAAAAAGAAAAAAAATATGCAGGAAAGAAAAAAACTCGATTTTCCTTTACGTTGTTTAATTGATATGGCATGAGAAAAGAAAATATGTAATAAATTAAATCGCTATTTTATCAATTATTTAATATTAATTTATCTTTAAAAATAGGAATAAAAAAATTATTTTAATCATCAACGGGATAAATATTGAAGAGATAAATATTGATCCACTATACAATAATTTTTATCCACTTTATTTTCTTTTCATTTCTATCTTCCTTCCTAGTTCCCAACCTACTTTATTATTTTCCACTCAATAGTCCGTCCACCCACTTTCTTTCTTCTATTCCATCGTACCAAAGTTACCAACCATAGCATTAAAGTCATTCAAAACTTTAAAAGCTACATAGCTCAAAGGAAGCTACAAAACACTTGAAACGATAAAATTAAACAAAAGAAAACGACAACCAGGTCAAGTTTTTTGTTCAAACTGTCAGCCTAGATGAAAGCAATCACGAACCACTTTGGAGCATATAACTCGGTCCCGTTCTTTTTACTGATTCGAGTTTAGAATTTGAGTTTTACTACAGTAAAATGCTCTCAGAAACAGTCACATCTAACTTTTTTAGTACAGTAAAAAGCTTTCACACAACATCACATCTCAACTCGAATTAGCGAACCGAACGAAAGTTTTACTCCTCCGCCTATAGTCTAAGCTGTTGCTTCTTGATTGTGCGCTTCTATTCCCAAATTGCTTTTTACATATTGGTGTATCCAATGGACAAAATATTCCAACATTGATAATATTTTAGCTATGTAAATTTACGTGCCCGTCTCTCTATAATTTCATTTTCTCAATTGAATTCCTTAATTTTCACTTGTCCTACATAGAAAACTAATTAATGATTCGTTTGGTATGATGATTTAAATTAGAATGATTCTAATCATGATTCTGAAACCATAACTATGATTATGGAACCATAACCATGATTCATGATTTTAGGTTCAAATCATGATTCTGAAACAATAATTCAGAATCAGATGTTTGAATCACCTTAAATCAAGAGGGGGTGACTTTAGAATCATGATTTGAGCTAGTTTAAAATACATAAATAGTAGAAAATAAGCCAATATGAAAAACTTAAGAAAGTATATAGGTCAATTTTTAGGTATAGAAATTAATAGGCCATAACTTGTCAAGTTATGGTTCATAATCAGATAAGTTATGAACAAACTTGTCAAGTTATGGTTCATAGTCAGACAAGTTATGGATAAAAACCGTGAATAACTTGTCAAGTTATGGTTCATAACCAGACAAATTATGGACAACATCAGTAATTTTGCCTATTTATTAACTTATGTAAACTACTGGCCTATTAATTTTAATTCATCTTAAGTGTTGGCCTATTTTCCTCTTTCTCCCTTTAAAATATCACCTCAGATTCTGAATCATGATTCAGAATCAATTAAGCCAAATATTGATTCTAAATCATGATTCATAATTATTGTAAATAAATACTTATTCTGAACCAGGATCTAGAATCATGATTTTAGATCCATTTACCCTAAGTGTCTTAACACTTTAATTACAAGCTACTACACTTTTGAGTGGGTGCCCACGCAGCATGGCTAGCAGTGAGAAACACGAATATGAATTATGAAAGACTCCTTACGGGTGTAATAAAAAACCTTTTTAATTCCTTTTCCCAGAAAAGTGTTCTTTTATATTCTGTGAATTTTCACTCTTGCTTGGTGCAAAACTACTTTAAAAACTTATCATATTAATCTACTCTCTCAACCGAAAAGGGAGTAAATAATGCTTTTAAAAAAAGTATTTTATACGTGTTTCAAGTCTTTATTTTTATATTTCTAACCCCATATACAATGCATTCAATTTTTATTAACAACTATTAGAATACTATATAATGTATATCGAATTATTGATAAAAGAAGCTAAAACTAAACGTCTATCGAATGGATGCACTTGATTATGGCTTCCATAGAGCAAGTTAAATCCATTATGTGTGTGTGTGTGTGTGTGTATATATATATATATATATATATATTATGAGTTTTGAGTTTTGAGTTTTCTAAGTCCAAACTCAATTTAAGCAAGTTATATCCATTGCACGCATATATTGAAAGACAGCATGAACAAAACAAAAAAGGAAATGGTTGTTGATCATCATGAAATCTTTCGTTTAATGCTACATCATAAAAGTAAAAAACTTAAGTTGTGAGGAGTAAATAATTTGAGGAAATTTTCTAAAAGTACTTCAGAAATTAAGATTTCGCGCTTTTTTTTTTTTTTTTTTTTAAAGATTGGAATTTGAACTCTAAACTTCAATATTATTGGAAAAAGTATCGAGGTTATGCTTTTTGATGTTCATGATTAAAGTATTATTTCACGATGTACACATATCACTAACACAAAGAACGCACACGGGTTATTAAGGGAAAGATACCAAACTACCTACGAATATGAGTGTTGTCTTTCCCTCTTTGATCAAACCGAATTTAAGAGCTTCTTTTTTTCTTTTTTTTTTTTGGGGTAAATTTTCATTTTTACTTTAATTTTTTTTCCAGTTAATAGTAATATTAAGAACACCAACTCTAATACGTGTTATCTTTTTATTATTAAATGTAATATCTTGTTATTAACTAATGTGTGAATCTTTTAAACACCTACCACTAAAAACTGATAACCTAAATTAGATAAATTAGGATTAGCTTTTGTGTCACTAGTATTATTTTCTATTTCGTTCGTTTCGCTGATTCGAGTTTAAAATTTGAGTTTTACTACAGTAGAAAGCTCTCATAAACAGTCACATCTATTTTTTTTTTTTTTTGCTACAGTTAAAAGCTCTCACATAAAATCACATTTCAACTTGAATCAGCGAAACGAACGAGGCCAATATTTCCAATATTTGTATTTTCATGAGATCCTATAAGGTTACAAATAATTAACCTTAAACAAGAAGGTAATAAGTAAAGACGAATGAAGATTTTAAAGGCCCATTCCTATTATTCAAGGTTCCAAAAATTAATATCGAGAAGGATCATTAATATGTGCACGCTATTTACACCTAAAAAGGAAAAAAAAAATATTAAAGTCCATTAGTTTTGTTTCCTGATCCCTTAAAGAGTATAATTAATGTGAATCTTGATATTTTTAATTCTATTACAAATATGATACAATAAAAATATGGAAGTTCACATATTTAGTCGCCAGTGAGGTTCATAATTCACAAAAAAAGGAAAAAAATAATTAAGTAGGAATTGATACACATAAAAAATAATAATAATAATAAACGAAAAAACTTTGCATGACTCTGGTTATTACTTTTTAACTGGTAAATACAAATTAATTTTAAAATAAGAATAACAATTCAGATATCACCTTACTAGTTATTAAAAAGTTTGGACCACATTGGAATATGATTTGAGAGAAGATACATATATGGTTCAAATGAAGCCCGAAATGCCAGTTAGATTCATTAAGCACTGTTTCAGAGAGAAAATATTAAAAACCTTAAAATAATATACATATCTACATGTATAAATCTATCATCTATCAACCTACATATAAAAAAGCAGCAAGTTGCTGCTTGGTTTGACGCGTGGCAGGGATTACGTTCCCCATTTCATTTTTTTTTTTTTGGCTTATGTGATTGTGGATTTTGTTTGGGTTATTGTTGGCTTCCTGCATGTACTAACGGGTGCGTTTGGAATTGATTCTAAAACGTTTTTGTTTTCTATACGAAATGAAAATGAAAACGTTTTTAGTTTCATTTTTGAATTATTTCTGAAAATGCGTTTGGTAGTTTTATTTAGAGATTGATTTCAATTTTAAAAAACACTGAAACTGCGTTTGGTGGTTTAATTTTTAAAAACATATAATAATATATTAAATAAATAATATTATTAAATATATTAAATAAATAATATTATTAAATATATTAAATAATATATTAAATAAATATATTGACTAATAATATATTGAATAAATATATTAAATAAACATCATTATATAAGACAAAAACGGTTTCAGAAAAGAGAGAGAAGAAAATGAAAAAAAAAAAAATGAAATCCGTTTTCAGAAAACGAAAACGAGAAAATGAAAACACTATTAAATAATAATATATTAAATAAATATATTAAATAAACATATATAATATAAAAACGGTTTCAGAAAAGAGGGAAGAAAATGAAAAAAAAAAAAAAAAAAGTGAAATCCGTTTTCAGAAAACAGAAAACGAAAATGAGAAAATGAAAACACATTTTTTTCGTTTTCTGATTTCCACAAAAAGATAAAAACGTTTTTGGTTTTGTTTTTTAAAACAATTTACACCAAACACGTTTTTAACACCCGTTTTCATTTTTTTGCTTTGAAAATCGTGAAAAATGAAAATGAAAACACAAACAAACAGACCCGTGTTTCTTCTCCTTTTTCTGTTTTGGGTTGCTTTTGTTTTTTTGTATGTTTGGTTGTCGTTATTTTTCTTGGGTTGTCGTTGGCTTGTTAGAGGTTTTTTTTTTTTTTTTTTTTTTTTCTTCGCTCGTTGTTTCTTGCGTTTATTCATTTCTTTTTCTTTTAATTTCTGATCATGATGTTTTATAATAAGAAAACAATGGGTCCACGTAGAATAGAAAAAAGCACTACTAATATATTTGTTAGCCATCAAAGAAAAATTTATGCCTGTAACTTGCAGGTTTATAATATTAAAAATTAATATGTATTTTTTCCTATTTATATATATGCTGATGATCCCTATTCATTTAAATATATGAAGGACTCGTTTATTTCACCGATTTAAATTTTCAGTTCTAAGTTTTTACAGTTAAAAGTTCTCAGAAAATGTCACATTTAACTTTTTTTGCTACAGTTAAAAGCTCTAAAATAATATCACATCTCAGCTCGAATTAAAAACTTAAATCCGCGAAGTGAACGAGGTCGGAATTTATACATATATATAGGTATGGTTTTAATAGTCACTAAAATATTCACTCATCGGAGAGTGGTATTATTTTAATAACGTGATATTGATACGGCAGTTATATTCAATTGAGTAGTTAATCAAACTAATTTATAGTTATTAATGGTTGATTTTTTATCATGTCACATAATTTAATTTATATATATATATATTTAATAAGTAACCATATATTGAAACGTAATCATTATAAATTTGTCTAAACTTTTTTATCTTTTTTGCATTACTTTTGTATCGTCTTTTTGATCTAATTGTCAATTGATTTCCTTTGCACCATAGTTTTTGAAGGGGAAAGAAAACTTAAGAGAAAACAGACATAGAAAGAATAAAAAAATTAGTAAATAGAACGCTAAGCCTTATTTTTTTTTTTTTATAAAAGGGTTTTATTTTCATCATAGTGATATGAAATTATTCTTGTTCACATTAAAGATAAGTTAACCAAAATATTTGCTTTTGAATTAAAAAAAAAACTTATAGTACTTTAATTTTTATTTTAATTTGTTAGTGAAAATTTTGATAGAAACTTTTGATAAATTATTCTACCACACTTATAATTCACTTAAGACATTCTTTTATAAATATATCAGACATTTATTTTATGAGAAATAAAAAATATTATCTCTAAAATAAATGCAAAATAATTATTAGATTATAAACAAAAAATTTACTTCTATGTCAATTTTCGAGTGCTTGTGGTTTTGAACGAACTTTGAACATGCTCTATATTTTTTATGTTGAACGGATCTATCTCTGTAAGTCTCTACACCTATTTTCGTCCTTATGCTACGGTGTCTTCGTTGGTACATCTAATAATTAGTTCGGAATGAATCTCTTCTATAATTGGGACTACTCATTTTTTGTGTAATTGTTTCCTATGCAATAAAATGTTTTCCCTATTAAAAAAAATAGTTATATTGTCCGATTAATCTTTTATAAGAAAATATGATTATGTTTATTTCATCGATTTGAGTTTAGAATTTAAGTTCTGTTACAGTAAAAAACTCTCAAAAATAATCACATCTAAATATTTTGTTATAATAAAAAATTCTCATATAAAATTATATCTCAACTCGAATTAAAAACTCAAATCAACGAACTAAACAGGTTTTATGTATATGGCAAATTTTTTTTTTTTTTTTTTTTTTTTTAAGGAAATACATGGCAAATTTGGTAAGCTAGTGGTGGGTGTCGAAATCGTAAATAGTTGCCCAAAACATGTCCTTTTTCTATAAACACTCCACTTTAAAAACACACCCATATGTTTTACAGCAAACCACCATCGTCATTTCCCCTTCTTTCTTCTTCTCACTCTCTGCTAGAGTTTCCCGATTCTGGAGAGAGAAAGACTCAGCCCATTCCTTATCTTGCCCTCCCACTAAGACCCCAACCCACAAATACACCAAGGCCAAATTAGTAATTTCGAGATGGCGGTGAAAAACAAGAAATTCGGGGTCCTGCTGTGCGCAGACGACACGGAGTACGTGAAGAAGGTGTACGGGGGGTACTTTGGGGTTTTCACGAGAATGCTGGAGGAGGAAGGGGAGACGTGGGAACTATTCAGGGTGACAAGTGGCGAGTTCCCGGACGACGATGAGCTCGAGACTTACGATGGGTTCGTTGTGACCGGCAGCAGGAAAGACGCCCATGGAACCGACGCCTGGATCTGCAGGCTTTTGGCTTTTCTAAAGAAGCTTGATTCCTTGAAGAAGAAGGTTCTCGGCATTTGCTTCGGACACCAGGTAAACTAATTAACTTTTTTTTTTTTTTTCTTTTTTGGGTGCTTGTTTCCTACTTTGTTTTAGTTTTAGTTTTTTTTTTTTTTTTCCTCCTCAGCGTATAGTCGGAGCCTTTGTGCCTTTGTTTTTGGTAATCTCGGTAAGTATTTTTTAAAATACATGAGTCAAGATTTTTATTTTAAACTCTTAATTTATAATTTTTTTAATTAAATAATTACACTAATAAAAGAATACTTATTAAGAGTAAGAGATAAATGTCTAAATTCATAACCAATTTCATAACGCTCGTAGCCGATTTTTGCCGCTAAGAAAAGCCCGTACAAATACAATTTAAAAGTACATGAGTCATGATTTTTATTTTTTATTCCTGATTTATAATTTTTTTAGTCAAATAATTACACTAATAAAAAAATATTTATCAAGAGTAAGCAGTAAACGTCCAAACTCATAGCCAATTTCGAAACACTCGTCGACGATTTATGTCGCTAGGTTGAAGAGCCCGCTTCCGCCGCGACCGTCGTTGTCGAACCCTCTCAAGAGGAAGCTTAGCATGGAGACGTTCGAGAGAACCCCGTCATTGGAACTTGCGAATTTGGTGTCCATTTATGGTTCGGTGTGGATTTTCTTTTCCAAATTGTTTTGTTCGTAATTGATGCAAAAAAGATGAGTTTTCCTTATGAATTAGCTTTCGATTTCTGACGATTTGGCGATTTCTTTGTCAATTTGGATCGGATTTTGTTGAGGATTCTGCGTAATTTTAATTTTAGGGTTTGCTGTTGCGATTGGGTAGGGATTGAAGGAGATAAATGTGAATTTAGTTTGAGGAAGAAACTGTGAAGCTTGAGCAGAAGAGAGAGTCGGTGGAACTTCCAAGTGAGTGAGAGTTTTGTTGTATCAAATTTGAAATTGAAGGCTGTGTTTGGAGTTATTTTTATTTTTGTTTTTCACATTTTTCGAGAAAGAAAAAATAAAAACGGGAAAGAAATAGAATTTGGCACAATTAAAGACAAACAACGGAAATGAAAACAATTTTTTGGTTTGGTGTAAAATAGGAGAGAAATGAAAAACGTTTTTTAGTCGTTTTTCATTTCTGTTTTCTCCTCTCACGAGTAGAGAGAAAGACACATTAATAGATTTTTTTTATACTGAAAACAATCTCTTAATAAAATTACCAAACACATTTTTAAAAATAATTTCTATCTAAGATTGAAAACGTTTTTATTTCTATTTTCATACAAAAAATAAAATCATTTTGAAACGAGTTCCAAACGCACTCAAAGTTTCTAGTTTCAATTCCTAATAATTGGGGTTTAGCCTAAAAGAAATAGAAAATAATATTTATTGGTAACAAATTTTTGCTTATTCTCTTTCTTTTCTTTTCTTTAATATCCCTTAAGACCCATTTAAAATTAAGGCTATTTTAGTATTTTCATAGTAAAAGGGGTCATGTGAGGTCTTTGTACAATTTACCATGAGAAATTTGATAGAATTTAACGGAAAAATCTTAATTGCACTAATTTAAAAAAATTAGGGATACGAATATTAAAAAAATAAAGATTAAATGTTACCTAAAAGTTAAGGATCATATGTGCTAATTACTTTTTAAGATAATATAAGATTGAGTCTTGCCCTTCATCATGGTAATGAAATAAAAGTAAGATTTTTGTTAACTTCCCACTTTTAATGTACATTACTTGTTTACTTTTGTTTTTTGTTCTTGTCTGTCACGAGTCTTTTGGTATGCTAAGCTAACTTTTTTCTCCCTAATTTTTTTTTAAATTTTCTTTTCGACAAATTGTTAGAATTTTTTTTAGAAGGAAAAACAAAAGAAAGAAAAGGAAAACCACCTTAACTTTAGAGTGGTTATGTGTCACGGTGTCAGTTATGTATTTCAGTAGGAATAGGATTATATAGCATACTCTCCTTGTTTGCTTCTTTTCTTTCTTATCACTCCTAGAAGTTTTTCTTTTATTTTATTGCTTTTTTTTAAAAAAAAAAAAAAAAAAAAAAAAAAAAAAAAAGGAAATGAAGAGGTGACTGAAATTTATTGGATTTTGGGTGTTTTGGGTATTGCCATTTCCGTTTCCAAAATTCCAATAGCGACGAAGGTTAATAAAAAGAAAAACAAAAACAAAAACAAAAACAAAACGAAAAAATGAGCTGCAAATAGGAAATTTTGTTGACATCTCATTGGTAGTTTTGAAAAGGAGATAATGACAAAAAGACGTGTTAAATTATTGGAATTTCGACAATTTGTCTATTTTATACACATTTGTTTTCCTTTAAAATTGGATTGAAAATATTTTTTTTAACTGATTTTTTCACGTTATATTCTTTGAATCCATTAAATAAGGAGATAACTTCGTTGTATTTTCATTAAGCCCCACCGATGTGGGAGGTTTTTACCATTATTTTGTCGAAAAAGTTTTAATTTATTCATCCAAACGTCTAATGTCATTTAGATCTAATAACTCTACAAAACACCTCGAGCTGTTTATCAAATTTAAACACCAAAACGTATGACAACACATTTACTAATATTTTATCCATCAAACAAGATATGCATTACCAATTTAAATACCATTTTCTGATTATATTTTAAGAAATTTATTGTCACATCTTTTTCTATCTAAAGTTCGATAAATAATCTAGTGCCTATAATATTAATCTTTTTTTTTTTTTACACTATTACACCTTTTTAGGGTAATTATTAGGCTTTTATAAGAATAAAAGAACAAATAAAATACAAGTTTTTCAAAAATATTTGGATTGGATCCGTGTGGAAGCAGGATGGCCGCGGATATTGTTGTACTGTCGCGTGGGGATTGAATGCTCAAAGTGTTTGGAGTGTTGTCAATCTCACATAAACTTCATGCGCGAGTAGTCCTTTGTTCGTACGATTTCAGCGCTCGTGTGTTCCATGATAGATTCTGTGTTTCAACGGTTTGGATTTATTGTCGATTCTATTTATAAGAATCCAAATCAGGACATTCTGATTGGGCCCACACAGTATTCACTCGGCACCTGTTGCGTGGAATGTACTTGTCAGGTTTCCATCTTAGACGAGCCCCCCCTTTTTTTTCTTTTTCTTTTTTCTTTCTTTTTTTGATGATTGGGAGGAGTAATTTAAGTTTTTTATTTTATATTAGAGAAGTAACTCTTTTTTCAAGTACACGAAAAATAATTTGACATGTTAGGATTAGTATTTCACTTAGCTTAATCAATGGAAATTTTTTAAAATTGACCCTTAAAAACTAATAAAAAATTAATATTGTTTATTGTGTTCACTATTACTCTTTATTTTAATTTATTTAAGTTGATCTGTTCAATAAAATAATAATTACAAGTACGAGGTCAATAATAAAAAGATAACTATTATAAAATGGTAGTTTTGCATTGTTCTCTTAGCAATAGAGCGAATAGTTCCCCTTTCTAGGAAAATATCTAGGTATAACCAATATACATATATAGTTCAAGCCAAAAAAAAAAAAAAAGAAGAATACATATATGGCTGCCAAAAATAGAAGAATGTATACATTCGGGATTACTCTATGCTTTCACTCAAAAAACAAAATTTTGAAAAGAAAGAAATAGAAATCCCCTATGCTAACACCACCTTTTCTCTCTATCCAAAAAAAAAAAAAAAAAAAAAAAAAAAAAAAAAAAAAAAAAAAAAAAACCTTTTCCTCTTTTTTTGTTTTTGTTTTATTGTTCGAAACAATATTTCCTACATGCCGCTATTTTTTTTTTTTTTTTTCTAATCCTTTATGCCGTTAATTAAGCTAATTTGATTTTGCCCCTAAACAGCCTTTGGGACCTAACCTACTACCATAATGAGGAGTTATATTGTTTCACAATGGTGGGTTCCACTGGTGGCACCATTATGTTTTAGGATATTTATATTTTTTTACTTTGTATTTTTAGGTTATTCGAAAAACATACCCTCAATTTTTAATTACATCAAATGTAGACCCTCGTTTAATACACAAATTCATACATTTTATGGATCAACATTCCATTTTGAGCACAAATGAAAAGAAAATTGGCTAGATAAAAAAAAAAAAAAAAGCCAATGGAGGTAAATAGTGGCCGAGAGAGACCATTAACTTGACTTTAAATTCAACCCAAATTACCCAGATTTACTATTATTTGCCATTGCCGAGAGAGACTGTACCCAAACATGTCCACAATGAAATCCTCCATGCAACCCCATGGATTAGCGTAGCCATGAATATGTTCTCCATCAAAATCTGACTTTACCAAAATCTCGCAAATCTTTTATCAACGTAGCAAGAAATTCACCCAAAACACCAAAAGCAAATGATCTATACATGCTTCTCCTGGCGTGGAAGCGAGACAAACCTCTCCTTGTCTTGACATGGCCGTTCTCGTCGTCAAAGTCAGTGACGGAACCCCTAAACGACCAAGAACCCGGAGGTCGCAAGCCTTCCCATCGCCACGCTCGCTGCCCGCTTGAGTACTTCGTACGTGGGATGAGGATGGGGCTGAGATGCCTTCGGCAGTGGTTGAATATGGCTGGGTTGGGTAGCGGATATCGTGGTGAGGTCAGGGAGGATTTTTTTTATTTTTTTTTCCTTTCATTTTTCAGGGGTTTTTTTTTTTTTTTAGGGTTTTTTCTTTTAGTCATCGTTTATTTCACCGATTCAAGTTCTGATACAGTAAAAAGCTCTCAAAAACAGTTACATTTAATTTTTTTACTATAATAAAAAAATTCACATAAAATCACATCTCAACTCGAATCAGCGAACTAAACGGACCCTTAATATTTTCTACATTCAAGGGTATTTTGGGTATTGAAAGATTAAAATTGAGTTTTGATTGATAAGAGATTTGGATTTGCCTATTAAATCTAATGCGAAAGTATGTGTTTGGTGAGGTTAAAAATCAGAGAGGTATATTTTTTAAATAAACTTAAAATAGGAGCTACAAAAATGTAAATAACCTTGTTTTTTAATTTTTTGAGAAAAAATTGTTTGTTAAATTTTGGTTGGCCAGTGGGCACATGGTTGACGCTGTGCCAGCTAAGAAGCACACATCCTTCTTCTTTTCTTTTCTTTTCTTTTCTTTTCTTTTTTTTTTTTTTTTTTTGATGAAGTAAATGCTTACCCTACAAATCACTAGGACTTGAAACTTAACTAGAAAGCATATGTCCTTCAGTGCCCATTCTAGTGGGTAATATAAATTCCACCTTTCTAGAACAAGACAAACTCCTCAATTTTGGCCTTTTTTTCCTCCCCGTTTTTTGCCATTGCAATATGTGGTTATATCATAATCATAGGAAGTCTTATGAACCATAGTCTAAGATCACTCCATGAGATTTGCAAATTGTTGGAAAATCATTCCATTAATTAGGATAAGCTTCCACATAAGATCTTTGTCCTATATATTAACTTATTAGCTCTGAAAGATAATGTATATCCAATATATTATATTATATTATATATATATATAGTAGAAAATCTAAAATGACCCTAATGTAGAGAAAGCGGGATATGTACGTATATATGTGTTAAAAAACTTTGCGTGTCACGTACCACTGTTGTCGGTCGATAAAATCACTCTTAACTCGTGGAAAATGGTGGTGACTCTTCTTGTATTCATTTTTTATTACATGATGATATATTAATAAATTGCCTTTATACCTAGGGCAGTACATATGTGCCCATTTGTTGAAGCAAACGTCATTTTAATTTAATTATCTTCATAGTCACATGCATGGTTTCATGGCAAAACGTTTATGGGTTGTTGTCCCCCATTGATGTCGTAGGATAGAGGGCCCACAAGGAAATACATTATTATATATGCAACACGTTAAACAGTAAATAAACATTTTTTAGTGGACCACCTATAATTTCTTTTTTTTTTTTTTTTTTTTTTTTTTTTTTTTTTTTTGGCTAGTAGTGTCATTTTCAAGTTGATAGTATGGGCGGTTCCTCCACTTAATATGGTCAATTAATAAAATTCTTCTCCACTTTTAAAGATGATTTTCACGAAGAAAGTTACTAGTTATTGTCACCACGATTTTAATCATGATTAGTGATTTTTAGAGTTCATGTGCTCTTTATCGGACGCTTTATCTCATACAATTATTATGTTAATATTACCTTTTTTTCTTTTCTTTCTTTTTTTTTTCTTTTTTTTTTTTTTTTTTTTGGGTTAGCGGTACTTTGAGTCGTACAAACCATACATGATATGTCGTTCTTTTGTGCTAGAATTCATAGTGGTAACACTTTTGCTTGGCAAAAGAGGAAAATTTGTACTATTTTGATATGATCATTGTTATTTATTCGGTGTGCACAATTTTATGGAGTTTGTTAAAAGGAGAAAAAGGGGGTTAGGGTGTTGAGCAGGAACACCACTATAGTATATGTATTGGGTACACAAGTGCGTGATTACATTGACAAACTTTATTGTGCTTTTTTTATAGAATAAGAATTTGACTTCCATCAATAAATAATGCTAACTATAACTTCTGAAATCATCAACATCTCTCTAACAAGAAATCCCAATCTTCACCTATTATCAAGGTTCTTCATTCCTTTAAGTTGTTTCTAGTGTTAAAAATATTTTTGTATTCTCATTGTTTTTTCCTTGGTTAGATATTAAGCCGGGCATTGGGAGGGAAATCAGGCCGTTCAATCACAGGGTGGGATATAGGAATCAGAACCGTCCACTTTTCATCGTCATCAAAGTTCTTCTCATGGCTCAAAATGCCAAACCTACTCTGCATCTATGAAATTCACCGAGATGAGGTACTTTTTGTACTCAAACTACTTCAAACTAAAAAAAAAAATGTTAAACAAAATTTATCAAACCAATTTAGCATTAAAATGTGACATAACTATAACATGTATTGTGTTGAAATTAGGTGTGGGAGCTTCCGCCAAAGGCCGAGGTAATTGCATGGTCTGATAAGACTGGAGTGGAGATGTTTGGATATGGTGACCACATTTTGGGCATCCAAGGTCACCCTGAATACACCAAGGACATACTTCTTAACCTCATTGATCGTCTAGTCAAGCTCGATCACATCGAGGTAGGTCGTTCATCTGATCAAACCCTAATCATCGATTAATTTCTCGTATAGTCAATCTATCAACAAGTATTCGTTACATAAGGATCACAATTTTCATTTGTTTCTTGTAGGACTCCGAATCCGAGGAGTTGAAAGCCAAGGTGGAGGCGGCACGCGAGCCCGATAGGGAGGCATGGAAGAGGTTGTGCATTAGCTTTCTCAAGGGTGGATTATGATGGTGAATGTTCAATTTCTAGAAGGAAACCCTGGAAATGGAGAAGTGGGGGAAAAGAAAAATAATGGATATATAAGCTGGTGTTTTGTTATTATAAAAAAAAATAAAAAAAAAACTGGTAAGTTAAGGTTCTGAAGTAGTGTGTGTTAGGCAGTAAGCCATAATGGAATTGTGAGTGCTTAAATACTTGTGCTAATCCCTTGTTAAAAAAAAAAAAAAAAAGGACTTGTGCTAATAACATCTAATTAGTTAATTAACAATTAATGTTTTTCACTTCTATGCTAAGTTTTTGGAAGTTGATGATTTTGAACCTCGATCTAATTGGTAGATCCCCCGCCGTGGATGATTTATCTCCTTAAAGTTCCTTAAAACTTTAAAAACAAAAACGTAAAGCGCTTCAGTGTGATTATTAGCCTTTAGCTTCTACAATAATATCTACAATGAAAGTGTGAATGTATATACCGGAATGGAGCTTTTGTTTGATAAGAAGAAAAAAGGGGAAGGAAACAAAAAAAAACAAAACAAAGCACCACAACCAAAAAGAGACTTAAAAAAATAAAATAAATAAATAATAAAAAGACAACCAAAATGAACGATTTAATTAACAAAACGCATTCCGCCAAGGGAATGAAACTGGCCTCACTCACTGTCTAGCTAATCTGCCGTTGATATGTCGTGTTTGGAGGAGATCATATCATGGGTTTCATTTCCGCCTACGTAAATGAATTGTGAGAACACGTGATGTTCGAGAACTTCGCATGATAATATACAAGAACCATTCTTATGGAGAACATGAAATTCCAAGGGATAGAGATGCGCCTCACCTTAGGCCCGCTATGGGCTTGGGCCGGGCCTGACACGGCCCTAAACAGTTCAGGATCGTGCCTGAACCGGGCATAAGAGAAGACCTTCAGGCCTAGCCCTGGCCCAGGCCCTTGTCCGTAAGGGCCAAGGCCGGGCCCAGGCCCTTCACGGGCCGGTCCTGACCCTTTTAATATTTAATGAAAAAAGAAATATAGCATATGCCTCAAAAGATGTGATTTTATTGAATTGAAATAATACGAATAAGTACACATAAATGATTGTCTCGTTAAAAACCTTACCAAGTAAAACACGTGGGGAAGACAAAACTTTAGCGAAGGAAAAAAGAATGCAGTATACAAGGATAAGTAAATTACACTGTGGCCGAATTGCTTTCAGAAGATTCTTTTATGTCTAAGTTTGAAAAATATTCTTGAAGTGTATCATCTGTATAGTGTTGGTTTCGTCTTCTGGCATCTTTCCAGTCTTTCACGCACATTAGCCCCTCCAAGATATCCAGATAAAATCTGATCCTCTTCTTGTCAAGAATTCGATTGCTTGCACTAAGTGCTTGCTCCGATGCTACCGTTAACACTGTAGTTGTCAAAATGTCACGTGTTATTATGGACAGTGTTGGAAAACGATCTGTCTTAATCTTCTACCACTGTAAGATGTCCAGTTTGTCGTCATCAATTATAAAATTTGATTCAAAATATTTTACTTGTTTTGAAGACGCTTATGTTGATGACGAACCCGAAGCTTTCTCCTTCCTCTTTAAGAAGCTCTACGAAGGCCCCGAACTGCTCCTTGACGTCGAAGTTGCATGTTCTTGTTGTCATGTTCCATATTTTTTTCATACAAAGCAAACAAGTGTTCTAACATTTTCCTAGCCTCTTCTATGGTTAGTTGCATACCAATACCTAAATTATTTGCTATAGCATACATCAAACATTCGGTCCCAACTAATCCGCATCTAGGATCTAAAATAGTTGCTAATGAATATAACATAGGACAACCGACCCAATAACTTTTAAATTTAGCTTCCATTTCATTAACTATAGGTCCAAAAAGATCAATATCCCTATAAAATGCAAATGTTTCAAAAATATTAAATAATTGATGCAAAGCTAGATGCGCAGTAGGATAATAAACACCAGAAAGTAATTCGGTAGCGTTATAAAGTACTTCTACAAATTTAAAAAAGTACTCACATATCTTCCAATCTGCATCGTAAATAAAATGCTCACCATGATTACTATTCACGTACGTAGTGATGATATGTTGATACGGAATTACAGTCTTCAACATTAAGTAGGTGGAGTTCCACCTATGTCTCACATCAGTTGGAACCTTTCTTGGCCGCATCTGTTATTCCTGTAATATTGTCAAAATTCTTGGAGCCGAGCTCCAGAACTAGGTATGAAAGATAACGATTCTCTAATTTTTGTTAGATTATGAGAAATAGATTCAATAGCTGCTTGTACTACTAAATTAATTATATGACATGCACACCTTTGATGAAAAATTTGACACCAAAAGGTGCTTTCAAATTAGCTTTAAACATGTTAATAGCAGCTGTATTAGTTGATGCATTATCAAAAGTAATTGTTAAAACTTTATCTTCGATCCCATAAAAATTAAAAATTTCCATTATAGTTGAAAAAATAACATCTGCATTATGTGAAAATGGACATAAATGAAAACTAATTATTTGCTTTTGTAAAATCCAATCCCCCTTAACATAATGTGTCGTGACGCATAAATAACCAGTTTTATTGCACCCTTCCTAAAGATCAGAAGTACATGAGACTATAGTATTAAAAGACCTAAAATTATCAACTAGAGATTGTCTCATTGCATAAAAAACTTTCATGCAATCAGCTCGAGTTGTGTTTCTACTTACCCATTTAAATTGTGGACAGAATACCATCTGAATGAATTCTTCAAATGCTGAATCATCTGCAAAAGACAAAGGTAATTCGGCACTAGCTAAAAATTTAGCTAGTGACGTTGTGTATCATATGTAAAATTTTGTAAACCTTGTGATGTGAGTGATAGTGTTTGTTGGCGGGAGTCCACACTACCACCTTAGTGCAACAGTAGACATGCTTTCTAATGTCTATCAAGATGGACAGTACCCCACCCTTTTTGTTAGAAAAATATTTTTTACAATATTTACATACCGTGCGCATTTCAACTTCACATGATTTTGGATTAGGCCGTAGCTCCTCGGTGAAATGTTGCCATGCAGGAGCAGTTCGCGGTCTTTTTTCCTGGCACGTTCTCTAACTTCCTCATTGTGCACCGATTGATTATCAACTGGAACAGTATCTAGTTCAGTAGGGTTAGAGTTATACATCAATATTTTATCCTCGTAAAATGATTGATCTCCAAGATCAGGGAAATCATGGAAATTTCCTTCCGTAATTTTCTGTAACATAAATTCATGTTAACAAAAGGGTTTATAAACAATAAACAATGTAATTAAACATTAAATAGAAAACATATTATATCAAAAATAATTAGAACTAAGATTCAATACCTTTGTTTTTCAGGATGTGGTGAAATTTGATTGAAAATTGTAAACGAAACAATTAAGAGAAACTTAAGAATCGAAAGAGAAAACTAAGAATCAAGGAGAGGATATGAGAGATAGAGTTATGAGAGTGAGAGGAGTTGAGAGTTGAAAGAGAGGCAGAAGTGTAAAGAATGTTGTGAGTCAAGTAGGGTATTTATAGGGATTTTTAGAGGGATTTTCAGTATATAGCCGTTGGGAACGTCACCGACCGGGCCGGATCTATCCGTTGCAGACCCTTAGGCCCATGACGTGCCGGGCTCAGTGTGATCGTTGGACACGCGACGGGCCCCGTGCTGGGTTGGGCCAGTGCCTCCCACGGGCCTGGGCCGTGTCAGGGCCGCGGGCTGGGGATTTGCAACCCAACCCTAACCCACGAGGTCCATCACAGTACAGAACCGGACCGTACCAGACCAGACACTGAAGTAGGCTGGGCCGGACCGTCCATGAACAGCCCAACCCAATTGACAACGCTACCAAGGGAACTCCAGTTAATTACTTAAAAATTATGGGACTCTGAAAATGCACCCTAAAGATCAATCTCTTTGGTAGTATTGAAAACAATGGTATCCTTGTTTTCCTCAATTTAAAACTAGTTTTGGGAACTGCCTATAAATACATCCTTATATATAAATTGGTGGAACTTTTGGCCAGTTTGAGACAGAATTACCACAGAAGGTAGAACAGGAGAGAGAATCCAAAATGATATTTGTAATTTTTTCTTTTTTTGGTGGAAGAAGATATTTATAATCTTTCATTATTAATAAAATTCGCTGGTAGATATAGGTCTGATTAATGACCAAAGCACTAGAAAAAATTTTGCTTTTCTCTTCTACCACCTCCTAGAATATGGCAGATAATCCAAAAAATAGAAAACTATATTAGTTTCTTTAAAGGGTTTTTCTCTTATAAAGCTTTAGTATAGATAAGGACAGTTTTTATCATTAAATCTAATTAAAATCATATCATATTAAAAAAAAAAATATTTCTCATATAGACATGAAGATTGAAAATAGAATATTTTTGATAGTTTATCTTTTCAGAGTTTATCGGATAAATCTTATTCAAATGCAAATTGATGCTTATTAAGATTATTTCTCTCACCTTCGTGTCAACAAGTCTGAGTCAACCTCATGAATGAAGGTTTAAATCTCTCAAGAAGATAATTATGCTATTGGAGTCATTATAAACCTTATAATCTCTCTTTTAAAAATGAAAATTCACTGTAGGACTTTTTTTTTTTTAATTGATAATACGTACTTTTTGTTGGATTAAGTTTTCAATAACTTTGTATTATATAATATAAAATTTTAACATAAATTTCCACAAATGAAGTAGTTAAAATCTTAATTAAACAGTTCAATTAGCAATTCTTACCGATAGTTAATTAAAATGAGAGTCCTATCATGAAAGTGCCCTCTAAATACTTGCTTAGATATCAGTATAGTCGTGCACTTGTCTTTCATATATCGATTATGTCTTTTCATATTTTCTAGTTTATTATGGGTCACTTTGCCCGGTGTTGGAGTGTTTGACACGGGTTTTGCAAGTTTTCTCTCTACTAATGATTTCTTTATACATTTTCACCCGATTCAAATTTAAAATTTAAATTTTATTATAATAAAAATTTTTTAAAAATAATTATATTTAATTTTTTTATTATAATAAAAAATTATATCTCAATTTAAATTAAAAAATTAAACGGAATATTAAAATATATAACTCGAAGATAAGACGGCACACTCACTGCTGATTTAAGTAACGTCCAATTACCTCATGATTTCGATAAGGATGTTTTCCCCCTTATTTTCTCCCGAACTTTCTTTTGTTCCTTTTTTTGTTTATTTGTGTTGTCGTTTCAACAAACCTCTCATGGGAACATTTACCAAACAGTAAAACAGTGTAATAAGATCAAATATCATTAATTTCTGTTTGTTTGATTATTAGATGTTATGATGAGAAATAATATGATTCCTTTTATAATATAGGTGTGTCTATTTCCTTTTTTTTTTTTTTTTTTTTTTACTTTACACACACCCTTTTTTAGTATCATTAAATTACCCATTAATATAATTATTATTAAGGAGAATAATATTTAAAAATAATCATTACACACCATCATAAGAAAAAACAAAAATAAGTGAATGTTGCCAGCAATTTCTGATAAGTTAAAGCAATTAAAGAATTGATTAAGGAAAAAAAAAAAAAAAAGCAATAAAGGAAGCAATGTTCGCGGTGGACATTGTCGCTTGTTGCCCTTCTACTCATAGAGCACTGTATGAATGGCCATAATAATATGAAATATATAAACTATCTTAGGTCTCGTTCACTTCGCTGATTCGAGTTTAGAATTCGAGTTGAGATGTGATTTTATGTGAGAGCTTTTTACTGTAATAAAAAAGTTAGATGTGATTGTTTGTGAGAGCTTTTTACTGTAAAAAAACTCAAATTCTAAAATCGAATCAGCGAAATGAATGGGACCTTAATCTCTTTGCTGTAAATACTGACGCATCATGACAAAAATATATAAATAAATAAAAGTTGACATCCCCGTTAAACAGTAACATCATAGAAGAACGGCAAAAAAAAGTTGGAGACCAATGTTCTTATTAACCATCTCTTCTAACAAAAAAAAAAAAAAAAGGCCAATTCAATTCCATATATATGAAAAAAAAAATACTAGAAAGAAAATGACAAGTTTGATTAGTACGGATGAAAAAAAGAAAAACAATACAATTAGTTATAGGGACTTTTTTAAAAAAAAAAATTTAAGATGGTGTAATGGTTAAAGAATGTGTGTAAAAAACAGCATTCGGGGTGATTTTTTTGAAATTTTAAGAAGGGGTAACAAGTAGAATAAGTAGTTTAAGAACGTGTGTGGAAAAAAAAGTGTCATAGACGTATCATTATAGTATTTATTAAAATTAAGAATATTATTATTATTATTATAATCATTAAAAAGTCTTTTTACACAATCAAATAATAATTAACTATATAGTAATCTATTAACGGTAGATAAGTAAATTAAGCATTTATTTCCTTTGTTAAGAAATCAATATAAAAGGATATAAGAATTGATATTGCCTAACTTTACTTTGACATTCAAAATAATGAAAATTCAAATTTTAAACCGTAACATTTATATCATCATGAGTTTTATAAAATTTTTCAACTTAAACCAGCATTTGTCTTTAGCATTTGTTTCAAAAGTGCGTTTGGAATTCATTTTAAAATAATTTTATTTTTTGTATGAAAATAAAAATAAAAACGTTTTGACAGAAATTATTTTTAAAAATGTGTTTAGTAGATTTATTAAGAGACTATTTTCAGTGTAAAAAAACTCATTAATGTCTCTCTTTCTCTCTCTCTTTCCGAGAGAAGACAAAATGAAAATAAAAAATGAAAAAACGACTCCCCTCCTCTTTCAATCGACACACTCGACGCAGATAGCTCCGGTGGCCCCGGCTTCTGCCTCTATCAAGCGGCGGCAACCCCCACCTCCATAGCCACAGCATGGAGGAGCAGCTCCTTAATCCGCACTACAACCAATCTAAATTTTCTCCATATCGATATATGATGCTAAACCGAGACCGAGATAGAGAGAGAGGGGGCTGCCCCTTTGTTGGTTTTTCGAGACAAAAGCACTCAAAAGTCGTTTTTCATTTCTCTCTCATTTTACACTAAACCAAAAAATCGTTTTCATTTCCGTTTTTTGTCTTTATTGAGCCAAACGCCGTTTTGAGAACATTTTCATTTTTTCTTTCTCGAAAAACATGAAAAATAAAAACGGGATCAATTCCAAACATGGCCCATGATATGTGTTTCTTCAATTTCACCTTCTTCAGCAAAGTCTGCACTACTAAAGGTAGGAATTATAGGAATACAAGAGGGACATACCTCCTGTATAATTTGAGGCTCTTTGACTCGCTCCTTCTTAACTACAGTATCTTGAGCAACTTCAGGGGAGTACTCACCAGGGTTGGCAATCCGGATAGTGACACGACGACACGATTCGAAATCTACACAAAATTAGCGGGTTTAAGTTTACTATAAATGAGTTTAGGTCATAATTAAGTTGACACGATTAATAAATGAGTTGGGTTAAGATTGACCTCCTAACACGAAGTTACATGAATCGACACGATTAACTATATGTATCGTCTGCAATCTAATGATATATGATATAACATGAAAATTTATATGACATATTAAATACAAATAATGTTAATTTTAATATTTGTAGGTAAAATTCATTTATTTTTCTTTAAAAAAAAAGATAAATTGACCAATAAACATTTTAAACATGTCTTGACCGTATTAAATAAGTCATTATTATATTAGTTATTTATTTAATATATTAATTTAGAAGGGTTATACGAGTTGACACGATTAATAAATAGATCGTGTTTGCGTTGACATTTTTAATATGTTTAATAAACAATGCATGTTTAGGTTGATATTTTCTGACACAACTAATAAACGGGTTGATACGAACACGACCCACTAACACGAATTGTCACCCAACCAAACGTCCCTCCAAATGAGATTAAATTTCAGTGGCTAAATTAATAGCCATCGATAAATTCCACACATACACCAAAGACATTTTCATCTCTAATCAATTCTCTTAATCCACTAACAAATCTAGCAACAACATGAATACCAAGTTCTTTAGTATCATTTGCAGCACTTGGATATTGAAACTCATCAGCATATTCACACACTTTCCTATTTCCTTGTTGACAATTTCTATATTGTTGAAACAAAACCATATCGAAGTTAGCAGGGAGAAATCGATCACACAATAGCTCTTTAATGCTAGCCCAATTTTGGGTGGACCTTTCTCCTCCCTTTTTCTTTGTTGCATTAGTCGACTCCAAGATTGAGCACAACCCCTTAATTTGCAAACCACTATTCGGACCTGCCTATATCTTCTTCCACAACAATACATTCAAAGCAATAATCCAGAGACAACAATCAATCTAAGAACTCCTCTATTTGATTACTACGGCCATCAAAAGTTTGAAGCTCCAATTAAGAGAAGAGTCAAGAGGATGAATACCGTGCAGATTCCTCTGGGGTTCTTGAGTTCCAAAATTTCTGGTGATATCATCAACAGAGAACCCCTCTAAGTCCGCAAAATCATCTCTATTGAAGCTTTGGAAATCTAATTGAAAAGTAGAAATTGGTGGTAGTAGATTGGCGGTAGTAGATCTCCCGCGATGCTCTGCTTCCTTCCTCGTTGTAATTGTCGCTGGACTCAGTAAGACAATTCAACTCGGAAATCCGTTGTGTTTTCTACATGAGTTTCGTCAAACAACAGTCTCAGAGGGACATCTTTGGTTTCCTGCTCTCACGGAGGTCTGGGCCGAACCCCTCGTGAAGCATAAACAGCAGACGCTCGATCAGAATCTTGCGTTGCGTCATACCCGTAGATCTCCAACTTGTTTAGGCCGACGGTGAGTGAAATCTCCCCCTCGATTCCGTCGGAGCTCTTGATTTGCCCAGTAGGCCTTCAACAGACCATGATCTTCGTTGAGGTACGGCGACTACTTTCTGCCATAGCCAGCCATCGGAGCTTAGGCCAACCTTCGCTCTGATACTAATTGATGTAGAAATCACGAGTAAACCTTAATGAACACAATTCCGACCAGGAAAAAGGGTGATTAAAATTGAATCAACCCTTATGGATAGATTAATCGGAGAAAACCTTAACTATTACAGGGATAGCCTCTCAGCCAAAGTTCAATACAAAACATCAACTTACTCTCCAAACAGCAAAACAAAAGAGATAAAACCCCAAACAATCTTATGCTAACAACGAATATGCATTCAGCTCCTAACCAAAAACACATAACGCACAAAAGACCATAAACGACAAGTCGTTCAGGCAGCACTGGTGATGTTCCCTGCATCACTAACATTTAACACGTATTTGCGGGAAGAAAAATGCTAGCATCCACCTTCATATGAAGGTGGAAACATCCTCCTTCATATCCTACAGCCTTTTTGGTCCCCATACTCCCAGCAAAACGTGGAGTCATGATCAGAGAACCCCACTGAGGACTTTTTAAGACGGGGCAGGTTTTAGCTGTCCGTCCTGCTTGTTTAGAGAGCAGGGTAAATGCAAAACCCATCAGGCAAGGGAACTTGCCCCGAACCATTTGTTAATTTTACAAAAAAAAAATTTAACTTTCTTCTTTTAATAACCTGTGAAATAGAAACAAAAGGCTGTACACAACAAGGGAGCCGGGGGCCAAATCATCGGCTCTTTCACCCTCTGAACTCTTTCACATTCAGACCAACAAGCACCCCATGAAGATCATGGAACAGCGACTCAACCCGA